>NW_027209994.1:0-76292 GCF_027789765.1 Dendropsophus ebraccatus
TTAACCGCCATACTGTTACCGACCAAATCCTGTATACTGAGACCAATATACCAGTAATACCAGTATATAGGGAGGCAAACATTACAGCCACAACCACAACCACTACCATCACCACCATATTGTTACTGACCAAATCCAGTATACTAAATCACCTCATCCAGTCATATAGAGGTGGCCCCAGCTCTACACAGGCTCTATACACCATATACATTACTGTGCAGTTATATCAGGTGACTCACAGGGGACGTCTTCTCTGATCGGAGTTCTTTCCTTTTCATCATCTTCTCCATCCGTCCTGGGCCGTTATGATACTTCTCCGAGCACGAATCCACAGAATCTGCCAGACAGACATATTAGGCTCCACACTCTGACACCATCTCCATCTCTCTACACACTGCACATCTGTACTGTCCCCTTTACACCCTCATTTAGTGGGTAGCCCTGACTCTGTGACCTCCTAATAATATATGCCCCCCTCTGTGTATTCCCTCTCCCCCTATGTTGCCCCCCCAATAGATGGCCCCCTCCCTTATAGATGGCCCCCTCTACCCCCTCCCTTATAGATGGCCCCCTCTCCCCCCTCCTTATAGATGGGCCCCCTCTACCCCCTCCCTTAGAGATGGCCCCCTCTCTCCTCACCCTCCCTTATGGATGGTCCCCTCTCCCCCCACCCTCCCTTATAGATGGCCCCCTCTCCCCCCCACCCTCCCTTATAGATGGTCCCCTTCCCCCCCCCTCCCTTATAGATGGTCCCCCTCCCCCCCCCCTCCCTTATAGATGGTCCCCTTCCCCCCCCCTCCCTTATAGATGGTCCCCTTCCCCCCCCCCTCCCTTATAGATGGTCCCCTTCCCCCCCTCCCTTATAGATGGTCCCCCTTTCCCCCCCTTTATAGATGGTCCCCTTCCTTCCTCCCTCCCTTATAGATGGTCCCCCTCTTCCCCCCCCTTATAGATGGTCCCCTTTCCCCCCCTTTATAAGATGGTCCCCTTCCTCCCTCCCTTATAGATGGTCCCCTTCCCCCCCACCCCTCATAGATGGCCCCCCTCTTTCCCCCCCCCACCCTCCATAGATGGCCCCTCTTTCCCCCACCCTCATAGATGGCAACTCTTTCCCCCCACCCTCATAGATGGCCCCCTCCCTCCCCCCACCCTCATAGATGGCCCCCTCTTCCCCCCACCCTCATAGATGGCCCCCCTCTTTTCCCCCCACCCTCATAAATGGCCCCCTCTTTCCCCCCCCACCCTCATAGATGGCCCCCTCTTTCCCCCCCCCCACCCTCATAGATGGCCCCTCTTTCCCCCCACCCCTCATAGATGGCCCCCTCTTTCCCCCCCACCCTCATAGATGGCCCCCTCTTTTCCCCCCCACCCTCATAGATGGCCCCCTCTTTCCCCCCCACCCTCATAGATGGCCCCCTCTTTCCCCCCCACCCTCATAGATGGCCCCCCTCCTTTCCCCCCCACCCGTACAGGCTGCTAAAAAAAACAAACTTAACTCACCTGACATCGCGCTCCCACGTTGATTCTCACTCCTCCTGGTCTGTCCCCGGCTGCTGCGCGGCTGCCGGGGGTGTCGCGTCTTATCCCCGGCAGCGCGCGCATCCCAGAACTCCCTGCGCGCCGGAAACCGGAAGTCAGGGCCCAAGGCGCGCAGGGAGTTCTGGGATGCGCGCGCTGCCGGGGGTAAGACGCGACACCCCCGGCAGCCGCGCAGCAGCCGGGGGAAGACGGAGCCCGACTCTTGTGACCGCAAGCAAAACAATGCTTGCGGTCACAAGAGTGAGTGATCGGGGGGCCCCGCGGGCCCCCCTTGTGGCGGGCCCGGTCGCGGCGGCGACCCCCGCGACCACGGTGGCTACGCCACTGCCTCTAGGTGTCACTATTTTGAGCAAAACGTAATAAAAGAAGTCCAGCTCACCATGTGCTTGAAAAGGCTTTCACCGTAGATAGCATGCAAAAATAAAAGAGGTCAACAGCTCCATGCGATAAAAAAAAATGTTGAGAAAACTATTTCACATCCATAAAAAATGTACAGACAGGATTAAAAAACACGCCGACGTGTTCCGAGACATACGTCTCTTAATCATGGCAATTATACAATGCAACTTGGTAGATTTATATATGGAGAAGTAGCACCTGTCAGGAACCGGTGACACCAAACACACAGAGACAGTGAGCCCTGAGCTCAGCCCCGCCCACTGACTCTACCTACTTGCCCCCCTAGGCTAAACCCTAGGGCAGCAACTGGGCGGCGGTCCCTGTACTGGCTTGGTGGGACAAAAAGACAAGACAGACAGACAAAACACAATAAAGAATGGTCAACAGTCCGGGTCTCAACAGTCTGGCAGCAAAGGTACAAAATCAGGATCCAAAAGAGTAGTCAAATAACAGGCAATATGGTCGGGGGCAGGCAGCAAGCAAGCGAGGTCAAAAATATAAAGCAGGAATCAGGAGAAACCAGAACACACAAGCAGGCAGAGACTAAGTCAATAACCGGCAAGGCACAGGCAGAAGCTGAAATCTTAAATAGGACACCAGGAACCAAGTCCAGAAGATGATTGGAGGGACCAGCTGTCAATCACTGAGGCAAGGCAGGTTAACTGTTACATGACCAGAGGAAACTTTGCAGCACAGACACGGGTGGGGCAGGGAAAACAATTAGCAGACAGAAGGAATAAGACAACAGTTCAGACAGGGAAAAAACAAGGCAAACAAAACACAGAATAAATGGAAGATTATGGCCAAAATCGCAGTCTTTGGCGCAGAGGTCTAATCTTCGCAGCAGAGGGTGGCACTGATGCCTTTTCAGGCGAGATCATGACAGCACCATTGCAGATAGGCACACCCCAAAAGGAGGCGGAACAGTGAAATCACGTGATCATTACAGAAAATTACATCATGATTGGGTTAATCACAAAACTTGGATCAAAGAATATTTTAAGCATAACATGACATAAAACAAATTTATACAGCTGGTAATATATAAATGATAAGTCACTTCTGTAGTTCATGCCCAACAAGTGCCTAAGTGAAGTATCCAGAAAGCTTCCCTTTTGTGCATGTACCCAATCTCCCCCTCAACATGGACAAAATACTCTTTCAATGGCACTCACAGATAGGCTCGATAAATCTCCTGAATCGATATCAGCAAAATATTAGGAAAGTGTCACAGCCGCGGCGGCGTCCCGCGTTCCGGGCCGCCGCCGCGACCGCTTCCTGCCCCATGCAGCAGCCGGTGTCCATAGTCGGGGACCCGGCGCTGCTATCACCTCGGCCCCGGGGGGCGCCTCACCTCTCCACGCTCCTGTCTCCCGCTGTGCCGGCCGGCGCGCGCGTCCCCGCCTCCTAGGGCGCGCGCGCGCCGGCTGTCTCAGATTTAAAGGGGCAAGTGCGCTCCTAATTGGTAGTTGCACCTAATCACTCCCCTATAAATCCCAGCATGCCCTGTCCCCTGGGTTGGAGCCTCTACATGCTTCCCATAGCGTTTGGCCCAGCTCCCTGTTGTTCCTGAGACCTGTCCGCTACCTGGTCCCTAGTCCTTGTTCCTGTTTCCTGTCCGCTACCCAGTCCCTACTCCTAGTCCCTGGTTCCTGCTTCCCGTCTCTCTGCTGTTCCTGTGTTCAGCCTGTCACCTGCGGTACGCTTACACGCCACTGTCAGTACCTGCTCCTGTCACGCCTCGCCTGCCGTCACCAGCAACCAAGCCAGGGGTAGCGACCGGGGGGTCGCCTGCCGCAGCAAGTCCATCCCGCCTTGCGGCGGGCTCTGGGGAAAACCAGCGGCCCCTTAGACTCCGCTCCCTGGTGAGGTTTCTGCCATCGCTGGTGCCGGTCCAGTGGATCCACTACTCCGGGCGTTACAGTAGGCTCCAACCATGGATCCCGGCGAGGTGCCTGATCTCCGTGACGTCGCCAGAGTGGTCACTCAGCAGGCGCAACAAATCCAGAAACAGTCACAGCAGATCCAGCAACTCACTGCCGCCTTACAGCAGCAGACTAACTGCCCAGCGCACACCACCTCCTGACGCTTCTTCTTCACTCCGACTGGCCCTCCCAAGCAAGTACTCTGGGGACTCTAAGTTGTGCAGAGGATTCTTGACTCAGTGCACCATGCACATTGAACTTTTGAGTAGTCAGTTTTCCACCGAGCGCTCTAAAGTGGCTTTCATCATCAGCCTATTAGAAGGTAGAGCCTGGCCTGGGCCACGCCACTGTGGACCGTGATGATCCTGTTGCTGCCAATCTCCGGGCCTTCCTATTCGAGTTTCGCTCCGTCTTTGAGGAACCTGCCCGTGCTTCTTCAGCCGAGACTGCTCTCCTCAACCTCTCTCAAGGCAGCTCCTCTGTAGGTGACTACGCCATCCAGTTCCGCACCCTGGCAGCTGAATTGGACTGGAACGAGGCCGCCCTATTGGCCACCTTCAAGAAGGGCCTGTCTAGTCGAGTGAGAGACGTGCTCGCTGCCGAGACCCTGCCTACCTCCCTGAACGAACTCATTCTACTGGCCACCCGAGTTGATACTCGTTTTTCGGAGAGGGAGGAGGAGGTTCGGCATGAACATTTACTAACCCGTTCCCGTCGCCATCCCCAGCTGGCGCCGGTTTTCCAGAATCCTGACCTTTCGATGTCCCAACCCTCTCCTGAGACTCCTATGCAGGTGGAACGGGCTCACCTGACGCCTGATGAAAGAATCCGGCGCCTGGAGCAGAAATCTCTGTCTCTATTGCGGTGGTTCCGATCACTTCCGGCTGGATGTCCCCTACGTCCCCAAACATCCGGAAAATGCTCGCACCTAGGTCCGGTGGGACAGGTGTCCCTAGGTGTGAATGCCACCATTCCAAGTCTGTCTATGCCAGTTTCCATCCGGACTCCCTCTGGACAAAATCATCAGACTACTGCCTTCCTCGATTCTGGGTCAGCAGGCAGTTTTATTGCGGCAACATTGGTCCAAAGATGGCGGCTACCCGTGACCCGACTAGCCAGGCCCCTGACTATCTCCTCGGTCACAGGCGAAATTCTTACCGACCGTGTGTACTACCAGACCGCACCTTTAGTCCTCCAGGTGGGTCCTTTACATCAAGAAGAGATATCCTTCTACGTCCTGCCCCATTCTTCCCCCGCGGTCCTCCTGGGACTCCCGTGGCTGCAAGAACATGCCCTCAACTGGACTGGAGAACCGGGGAGATTCTCAGTTGGGGTCAGGACTGTTCCAACCAGTGTCTCAGGTCACCTCAGACCAAGTGTACTATGTCGTTTCCTGTCCCAGCCAAGCCTCTATCCGACCTACCGGCAGAAGACCAAGACTCGGCGGATGCCTTCTCTGCCGAGGTGTACCCTCTCTCCGTACCCAAGACTAAGGTCGTGTCCTCTCACCACCGGGAGAACTTACAGAAGGTCCTCGTCCACAGACCCACAGTCCCTTGCCATGTTTTACCGCCTGATCGCCTAGCACCAGTCGTCACCTCCTCGCTTCGGAGAGTACCCCCCGGAAAAGACTCATGTTCACCCTGCGCTTCGAAGAGGTATTTTGAAGTGGGGTCATTCCTCGTTGGAGGCCGGGCACCATGGAGTCCGTAAGACCGGCCAACGGATCTCTCGCCACTACTGGTGGCCCAGTCTGTTTCAAGATGTCAAAGACTTTGTGGCTTCCTGTGCCATCTGCAGGCAAGAAAGAGGGGGAGGCCAAAGGGGGGGGGTACTGTCACAGCCGCGGCGGCGTCCCGCGTTCCGGGCCGCCGCCGCGACCCGCTTCCTGCCCCATGCAGCAGCCGGTGTCCATAGTCGGGGACCCGGCGCTGCTATCACCTCGGCCCCGGGGGGCGCCTCACCTCTCCACGCTCCTGTCTCCCGCTGTGCCGGCCGGCGCGCGCGTCCCCGCCTCCTAGGGCGCGCGCGCGCCGGCTGTCTCAGATTTAAAGGGGCAGTGCGCTCCTAATTGGTAGTTGCACCTAATCACTCCCCTATAAATCCCAGCATGCCCTGTCCCCTGGGTTGGAGCCTCTACATGCTTCCCATAGCGTTTGGCCCAGCTCCCTGTTGTTCCTGAGACCTGTCCGCTACCTGGTCCCTAGTCCTTGTTCCTGTTTCCTGTCCGCTACCCAGTCCCTACTCCTAGTCCCTGGTTCCTGCTTCCCGTCTCTCTGCTGTTCCTGTGTTCAGCCTGTCACCTGCGGTACGCTTACACGCCACTGTCAGTACCTGCTCCTGTCACGCCTCGCCTGCCGTCACCAGCAACCAAGCCAGGGGTAGCGACCTGGGGGTCGCCTGCCGCAGCAAGGCCATCCCGCCTTGCGGCGGGCTCTGGTGAAAACCAGCGGCCCCTTAGACTCCGCTCCCTGGTGAGGTTTGTGCCATCGCTGGTGCCGGTCCAGTGGATCCACTACTCCGGGCGTTACAGAAAGACCCGACATACAGTAGATTTGCCTAATGATTGGGTTGTAACAAAAGTTGTGTCGGAGACTTTTAGTTTGTTTTGTAGAACCCACATCTTGCAATTTGCATAATACACACTCTGCAAAATATACGACAAATGTGGAATTGCAATTCATGAAAGTTCGCATGTGAAAATTACATCCTGAGGGTAGCTTCACGCGTACCGACTCGCAGCGTTAATAACGCTGCGAGTCGGCTAGGTCCTGGCAGATCATTTTCACTACATACACGCATCGGTCTGAACGACCGCTGCGTGTATGTAATTCTGCCGGCCGCTTGACCCCTTCAGCTGCCGCCCGTCTCCCACTCTGTATACATTACCTGTCCTCACTGCACGGGGTCCCGGTGTACTGCTCTCCCGCCCGGCCAATCAGTGTGTTGCCCTGCCGCAGCCACTGATTGGCCGGGCGGGAGAGCAGTACGCCGGGACCCCGTGCAGTGAGGACAGGTAATGTATACAGAGTGGGAGGGGAGCAGGAGCCAGGCGGCAGCTGAAGGGGTTAAGTGGCCGGCAGAATTACATACATGCAGCGGTCGTTCAGACCGCTGCGTGTATGTAGTGAAAGTGATCTGCCAGGACCTAGCCGACTCGCAGCGTTATTAACGCTGCGAGTGGGTACGTGTGAAGCTACCCTGAAACAATTTTGTTTTACAAGTACAAAAAAGAACAACGAGGTAAGCCACATTTAAAAAAAAACTTTCAGACATAACCAAGTGTGTTGTTGTTCTGAATTGTCCTTGACAACACTAAGTGATAGTAACTTATCCAATTTGACTACTCTGCGGGCCACACATCTGATTTTATTTCACATATATCATCTTTATAGAGGAGAGGGATATATTTTTAAAGATATGTTGGATGGCTGTATATTGGAGACTAGAATAACTATTAATGTTATGACCATAAGTTGTTTTAAATCACAAACTGCACTGGCATAGGAAACCTGATCCGAACAGCTGTGGCATACTCTAAAAAATTCTCCTATGGGGAGATTTTTTAATTACATGTTTTGGATGGCTATTGGCCACATGATTGCATGATTGCATGATTTATCTACCTTTGGACAGTGTATTGGCTTCTAGTACATAAACTTTTTTGATTTTATTATACCATCATGATAGTGGTATTCCTGAAGCCTGGCAAGAACCCTTAATTGCCCGATTCCTATAGGCCAATTTCTATACTGAGCTGCAATGTTAAATTATTATCCAGGGTACTAGCAAATAAATTTACTACAGTAATAATGACATTGATGCATCCTGATCAGTCGGGATTTATGGACGATAGGCCTACCTCCTTGAATCTCTGTAGGCTTCATCTGAACCTGCAGATACATGAGAGAGGTGAGGGACGTGTAGCAGTGGTTTCACTCAACGCTGCCAATGCTTTGACAGCATTGAGCAACTTTTTTTGTGGGCCACTATGCATCGGCTTGGTTTTGGTAATAGGTTCTTAAGATGGGTCCAGTTGTTATACACGCAGCCAAGCATAGTATGACGGAATGGATTTGCCTTGGAGCGCGGGGTGCATCAGGGGTGACCATTGATATAGTCGTTGCTGGGATTCAGTGGCATTCGAAGGGAACTAAGGACAAAGCAAATATCATTTTACGCAGACAACATTTTGCTTTATGTGGGAGATCTACTTTGCCGCATGTAATGTCCCTCACTTAAGAATATAGCAAGTTGTCTGGATTCCCATTAACTGGGCTGAGTCTGTAATAATGTCTTGGTTACACCTGGTGATGGTGTGGACGGTTAGATTTAAATATCTTGAAATATATATATATATATATATATATATATATATATATATATATATATATATATATATATTGTAGGGATCTTCCCGGGGGATGGTGTGTTTGGACACAGTTCACAGCAGACTTGGACTTGTAAAACAACAGCTTGGCGTTTATTTTCAGCATAAACAGTCCGTAACAGAAATATAGCAACACTGTGCTTTAAGAACAAAACAAAAAGGTCTTGCCCGTCTGGGCGCTAACTAACAACGCAGGTTACCTCTCTGGCACTTCAGTGGTCAGTATTGCGGGGTGTGAACAGGCCCCAGCAGCGGCTGTCTTCCCAGCTCTCACCAAACAGCATGCAGGCTGTTCACTCCTGGCTGAGAGAGAGAGACCTGTATACTGAGCCCACCTTTTGCCTTCTCAGGCTGATTGGGATCAGAGCTCACCTGATCCCAAAACCCACACTGGATCGAGGGGGAGGGAATGGCAAGTCCCACTACCAAAACCTACCTGCCATTCCATGTAAGTCCAGGCCCGGCAATAATAAATAATAGCTCAGCAGCATAACACTGCTGAGCACAGATGCCTCCTGGACTCACCATCTCACACTATGTATCAACCTGGGTGAGATGTACATCCCCTCGAGCACTTTACCAGTGACATGTCCACATATCCCCCCCCTCTTCTTCAGACCGGAGGGCTGAGCATTTTGTCCCCACAGACAGTGTACCCTAGATAGGGCGTCAGCATTTGCCTGTAATTTCCCTGGCCGGTGTTCCACCATGAAATTAAAGTTTTGGAGGGAAAGAAACCACCTAGTCACCCTCGCGTTTTTCTCCTTGTTTAATTTCATCCATGTTAGGGGGGGCATGGTCTGTCACTAACTTAAACCTCCTGCCTAGTAAGTAGTACTTCAGGGATTCTAGGGCCCACTTCACTGCCAGACATTCTCGCTCAACTATGGCGTAGTTTTTCTCGGCCGGGGATAGTTTCCTGCTTAAGTACATCACCGGGTGCTCCTCGCCATTCACGACCTGTGAGAGGACGGCACCTAACCCTGTGTTAGAGGCATCTGTCTGTACTAGAAACTCTCGCCTAAAGTCAGGGGTAACTAGCACAGGCTGTTGGCACAAGGCAGACTTAAGGCTTTGAAAAGCTTTCTCAGCCTCTGGAGTCCATGTCACCATTGCGGACTTCGCACCCTTTGTCAGGTCAGTTAGTGGGGCTGCAACTGAAGCAAAATTCGGCACAAACCTTCGGTAATAGCCCGTAATACCCAGGAAAGCTCTGACCTGTTTCTTTGTGAGGGGTTGAGGCCAATTCTGTATTGCCTCAATTTTATTTAGTTGTGGTTTCACTAACCCCCTCCCAATAATGTAGCCCAAGTATTTGGCCTCCTCTAAGGCTAGTGCACACTTCTCTGCATTGATGGTTAACCCCGCAGCACTTATGGCATCTAACACCGCCTGGACCTTACAGAGGTGACTTTCCCAATCCGGACTAAAAATGACCACATCATCGAGGTAGGCAGCAGAGTAATCACGATGTGGTCGCAGAATCAAGTCCATCAACCTCTGAAAAGTGGCAGGGGCTCCATGTAACCCGAATGGCATCACTACGTATTGGAAGAGCCCATCAGGGGTGGAGAATGCAGTCTTCTCTCTAGCCTTAGGAGTGAGTGGGATCTGCCAGTAGCCCTTAGTGAGATCGAGGGTAGTTATGTACCTGGCATTACCCATCCTTTCTATCAACTCATCTACCCTGGGCATGGGGTAGGCATCGAACTTGGAGATCTCATTTACCTTTCTAAAGTCATTACAGAACCTCCAAGTTCCATTGGGCTTTGGGATTAACACAATCGGGCTGGACCACTCGCTCTGGGACACCTCAATGACTCCTAGGTCAAGCATACGTTTTACCTCAGATGATACCGCCTCCCTCCGTGCTTCTGGTATCCTATAGGGCTTCAGGTTTACTCTGCTTCTAGGCTCAGTTTCAATATGATGACTAATGAGATGCGTACGCCCTGGTAGGTCAGAAAACTTGTCTTTATTTCTCTGCAGGAACTCCTTAGCTTCCTGCTTCTGGGATACTGATAGGGTGTCACCAATCCTGACCGGAGGGATTGGTGGTGACAGATGACCAACAGGCTTTGTCGCCACCAAGGATTCCCTGTCTTTCCAGGGCTTGATCAAGTTTATGTGATAAACTTGGAAAGGCTTCCTTCTACCTGGTTGGTGTACCTTGTAGTTGACCTCACTGATCTTCTCTACAATTTCATAGGGACCCTGCCACTTGGCTAAGAATTTGCTTTCTACCGTGGGAACAAGTATGAGTACCCGGTCACCTGGGCTAAATGTCCTGACTCTTGCAGAACGATTGTAAATTCTGCTTTGGCCCTCTTGCGCCCTCTGGAGGTGTTCCCTTACTAGGGGCATTACAGTGGCTATACGGTCCTGCATTTGTGCTACATGTTCTATAACACTCTTGTATGGGGTGGACTCACTTTCCCATGTCTCTTTCGCTATATCCAACAAACCCCTAGGGTGACGACCATAGACTAATTCGAAGGGAGAGAACCCTGTGGACGCTTGGGGTACTTCCCTAATAGAAAACATCAGGTAAGGTAGTAAGTGATCCCAATCACGACCATCCTTTTCCACCACTTTTTTTAACATATGTTTCAGGGTTTTATTAAACCTCTCCACTAACCCGTCTGTCTGTGGGTGATATACAGAGGTACGTAGGTGTGAGATTTTAAACAGTTTGCATAGCTCTTTCATCACCTTTGACACAAATGGGGTACCTTGGTCAGTCAAGATTTCCTTGGGGATCCCCACCCTGGAAACATATAAAACAATTCCCGTGCAATTGTTTTAGAGGCAGTGTTTCTTAGGGGTACAGCCTCAGGATAGCGGGTCGCGTAGTCTAACACAACTAGAATGTACTGGTGACCCCTAGCTGACTTTACAATGGGACCCACCAAGTCCATTGCGATCCGGTCAAAAGGTACCTCTATGATGGGGAGTGGGACCAAAGGACTGCGGAAATGCGACACTGGAGCGCTAAGCTGACATGTGGGGCACGACTCACAGTATTTTTTTATGTCAGCATAAATCGCAGGCCAATAAAACCTCTGGAGGACTCTCTCCTGCGTTTTATCTGTCCCCAAGTGGCCCCCAAGGACGTGATTATGGGCCATGTCGAGTACCTGACGCCGGTACGACTTAGGCACCAGAAGCTGTTCCACAACCTCATCATTAATTTTAGTGACTCTATAGTAGAGATCATTAGCCATAGAAAAATGTGGAAACTTTCTCTCAGCTTCTGGTTCCTGAGGTACCCCATTCATAACAGTGACCTGCTCTCTCGCATTTTTGAGAGTGGGGTCCTGTAATTGTGCAGTACCAAAATTATCCCTAGACACCTCTAAGTCTGGAACATTCTGCGCAGTGGGAGGAGCCTCTTCCTCTCCAGCCAGGACCTGCAAAGGAAAAGCATCATTTTCATCCTGTACATTTTTATCATTTACCGTGGGTAATGCAATAGACTTAGGGGTCTCCTCACTCCTTTCAGGGGATTGTTGTTTTCCCCATAGAGCCCAGAACAATGGAAAATCACGCCCCAATATCACATTATGCATAAGATTTTTAACCACACCCACTTCATATTGTACAGCGCCTAGTTCAGTCCCGACATTAGCCCGTACTATAGGGTAAACCTTTGTATCACCATGTATGCATACCACACTCATATGTCTTGCTGGCACAAAGTCCCCAGTCACCAGACTGGCATGCACCAGGGTGACAAGGCTTCCTGAGTCCAGCAACGCCTTAACAGGAAAGTCATTTACAGTAATGTTGCAGATTTGCGGTTCAGTCTCTAGTCCAGTGACCGCAACAAAAGACGGTTCCGCAAATAGCGACTGACGCCGGCTAGCGTCACACTCCATGGGCTCAGTGGTAAGAGGGCAATGGGCAGACATATGTCCCGTCTCATGGCATCTCCAGCACTGGATAGGGCCTGGTCTCCTTGGCAGGGAGTCCTTTTTAGGGCCACTTAGCCAACCGGGGACCATCACCAGTCTTTTGCCCCTGAGACACCTCCTGAGCGCTCTTCCCTCTATCAGCACCCCTCCACACTCCCCCAATAGATGGAAGTCTCTTACCAGCTGATGGCACAGATCTGGCACTCCGGGGAGGTGACGGTGCTGCAGGAACATCACGGAGGTAGTCCTCAGTCGCCTGGAACCTCTCCACAAGGTTGACAAGTTCGTCGGCACTCTTAGGGTCGCCTTGTCCCACCAAGCGTTGCAGATCAGCAGGAAGTGCACGGAGGTAACGATCCATCACGACCCTCTCTAGGATCTGGGCAGGAGTAGAAGTGTCTGGCTCCAACCATTTTCTTGCCAGATGAATCAGGTCGTACATCTGGGACCTCGCTGACTTGTCCAGACTGTAGCTCCAGTTGCGGACCCTCCGGGCACGGACAGCAGCAGTAACTCCTAGTCGGGCGAGTATCTCTGCTCTTAGCCGAGCATAGTCCTTGACCTCTTGCTCACTGAGGTCATAGTAGGCCTTTTGAGGTTCGCCTGTTAAATAGGGCGCAATCACTTCTGCCCACTCAGTGGAGGGTAGCTTTTCTCGCTCAGCCACACGCTCAAAGACAGTTAAGTAGGCCTCAACATCGTCATCCGCAGTCATCTTTTGCAGCGCACGCTGCACAGCTCTTCTTACAGACAAAGTCTCTGGCGCGGCTGCTGCCACCAGCTGGGGATTAGCACCTGCAGACGCCTCTTGCTTTGCTATCAGGTACTCAATAAGTTTCTGTTGTTGAGCCATCGCCTGTTCATGGCGCAGATTAGCGGCTGCCTGATCCTGTTTAGCGGCTGCCTGAGCCTGTTGTTGTGCGGCCAATGCCTGTTGTTGTGCGGCCAATGCTTGCTCATGGCGTAGGTTAGCGTCTGTCAGAGCCTGTTGTTGCTGCCGATTAGCCTGCTCATGGCGTAGGTTAGCGTCTGTCAGAGCCTGTTGTTGCTGCATATTCACTTGCATTAACTGCTTCATCATCTCCTCCATGTTGCTTGACTGTTTTTGGAGTGAAGCCGCAGCCTTCACCCAGGACATAAGCAGCTGTAGCCAAGTTGATGCACACCGTTGCCCCTAGCAACCCTTTTGCCCGCTCCGCAGCACCAATTGTAGGGATCTTCCCGGGGGATGGTGTGTTTGGACACAGTTCACAGCAGACTTGGACTTGTAAAACAACAGCTTGGCGTTTATTTTCAGCATAAACAGTCCGTAACAGAAATATAGCAACACTGTGCTTTAAGAACAAAACAAAAAGGTCTTGCCCGTCTGGGCGCTAACTAACAACGCAGGTTACCTCTCTGGCACTTCAGTGGTCAGTATTGCGGGGTGTGAACAGGCCCCAGCAGCGGCTGTCTTCCCAGCTCTCACCAAACAGCATGCAGGCTGTTCACTCCTGGCTGAGAGAGAGAGACCTGTATACTGAGCCCACCTTTTGCCTTCTCAGGCTGATTGGGATCAGAGCTCACCTGATCCCAAAACCCACACTGGATCGAGGGGGGAGGGAATGGCAAGTCCCACTACCAAAACCTACCTGCCATTCCATGTAAGTCCAGGCCCGGCAATAATAAATAATAGCTCAGCAGCATAACACTGCTGAGCACAGATGCCTCCTGGACTCACCATCTCACACTATGTATCAACCTGGGTGAGATGTACATCCCCTCGAGCACTTTACCAGTGACATGTCCACAATATATATATATATAAAGCCGATCCCTAGGTAATACATTAAAGACAACCTGCTGCCCTATCAAAACCAATTCTCACAAAGGGTAGCGGAACGGCACAGACTTCTTATGTAGGTAGTAGGTAGGGGGAATCTTCTTAAAATTATTCTAATGCCACACAATTCTACACAATTCACCAGTGTGGATCCTCCTTAGGTATTTCTTGTGGGTGGAGAGAAAAAGTAGCAAGGATTAAATTGGAAACTTTAGAGAGGGATAAGTAGTCGGATGGTCTGTCCGAACCCCTTGATCTACTTTTAGCTGCTTGGATGCAACATTTTAGGAGGTTCGGAGACCCTAAAACTATAGGGGAATCACAGTATCACATGGGACACAATGCACCCATTGCAGTATTGGAGGCTTGAAATGATGAATGGCATGGCAAAACACTACCTGCCATGTCCCTATATTGCAGGTTCGGGATAGAGTTAAAAAAGTTTTGGCATTGACAAGGTTTACAGATTATACTCCTATTTGGAGAAATCGTAATTTAGCTGAGCTATTTTGTTTGGAGAAATTTTCCCTGTGGGAAAAGCGAGGCCTTCTATTGCTACATTAGTTGAGTAATGGTGATGGGTTTAAGAGTTTTCAAAATTAGTATGATTTGCTGCATTGGTTTTTCTGTCAGTTTTTGCAACTTCGTCACACCTATCAGTCTGAAGCAAAACTTACATCCTTATCCATGCAGACTCACTTGGTGTTAGATTATATTAAACAAACAGACTCCACCAGGGAGATGATTTCTTCAGTTGGTGCCAGTCTGCGATTTCTCTTTTAGAAAATAGACCAGCTTTATTTTGTTCCCATTTGGCGATTTAGTGAGTATTTTCTGTATTTTGCAGAAGCATTACTAGTAATTTGGGCATAATTTTACTATGGTTACTTGTGACTAAAAAGAAGTTGTGGGAGATTGATCATGAGCTTATCTACAGTAGTAAGAAAGCAAAGCACTTTGTTATGCTCAGCCGGCAGCTTTCAGCCTGCTGCTTTGAAACTCCGCTCACGATGCCTGGAAAAGCTGGATGCAGTCCTGGCAAATTGATGGAAGCCAATAGACGAGCCTAATGAAGTGCTTTGCTTCGTTCATAGCAACTAGTATCATCATAGCAACCAGTCACACCTTAGCGTTATATATCAATGAGCTCTGGTATAATTAATGAGAAAACCTGAAGAGATCACCTGAATTTAACTGTCCTTATTATAAAAGATTACTGCTTCGGTACAGAGGAGTAGGTAAAGTATAAGATACAGACTGCAAAGGCAGTCTGTATCTCCATGAAGTCTATTTATGATGATACAGACTGCCTTTGCAGTCTGTATCCTATACTTTACCTACTCCTCTGTAGCAGTGTAGTAAGGCCGGGCGCCATCTTGATGATGCCATCTTGCATTCTGACACTGGTTATAAAGATGGCGGTGCCAGGCCACACTACACCAGTACAAATGATTAGGTAAAGTATAAGATACAGACTGCAAAGGCAGTCTGTATCTTCATAAATAGACTAATAGGATCAATAAGAACTGACATACACAGTGATCTCATGCAGTATAGCGCGAGATCATTGCGTATTGACAGAGCGGCGGCCAAGGAGCCCTTCCTGCCGCTGTGCATGCCGGAAGCTTCCTGTCATGCGCCGACTTTTTTTAAAAAAAGAGCCAGACCGTAACAATGAAGAAAAATGGGAATGATGCGGCCAGAGAATTAATTTATCTTATTTACAAATATTAATAAAAAAGTAATTTAAATGGAATTAAGAATTAAAATCTTAAAAAATTACAAAATTTGTCCATGATTGGTTCTCTTTAAAGCAGAGCAGTGATTGGTTGCTATGGGCAATAGAGGACATTATTACTGTAAGACTGCATGACCAACCTCCCACAATTTCTCTATTGTTACAAATAACCATAAAATAGATTTGCCCAAATTATTGGGGTAAATGTAATGCCACTTAACCTCTGAAGATTTGTGACACGATGATGTACAGTCAGGTCTCCTCCACCGCAAAATACAGGAAATAGTCACAAAATCGGAACAAAAGGGGAACAAAATAAATCTGGTCTATCCTCTAAAAGAGCAATCGCAGACTGGCACCAACTTTATTTTCTAATCCAGATCCTGCAATCCTATTGGCATATGCCAATTATTGGCATTCTCAGTTACTGTTAGAAACCTGAGGATATCCAGGATATCCTTATATTTTTCATCCTTGTGTCTATAGTGGGAGTTGCTATTCCATTCTATAAGGTGTCTTTGAGTAATTCAGAATAAGCAAGGACAAAAGACATGTCTTTCGGCAAACTGTTTTCCAAAACTAGAGGAATATAACTTTTCTGATAAGTGTATACAGGATAGTAAGATAAATGTTAGCAGAACAGCTGTAAATGAAGCTGAGAAATCATCTCCCTGGTGAAGTCTGTTTGTGTAACCTAATCTAACACTGAGTAAGTCTGCATGGATAAGGATGTAAGTCGCGCGGCTCTGTGTTACAGTGCTACGGAGATTCAAACTGTTTTCCTACTACCAGCATGATGTTCATACATCATGCCTCCTGGCTCCCGCATGTGGCTGCGGCGGGACAGTGCACTGATTGGCTAAGCGGGACGTCAGAGAGCCAGGAGTCACAAGGTGAACAGGGTTTACATACTCACAGTGGAAAGAAAATCATGAAATCAGCTGCAATTCCAGTACATGTGAAGCTACTCTTAGCCTACTTAATGGACATCTCAGACCACTTGCCCTAATCTTCATTAAGGGACAATACATGCTCCAAAGTAGATTAGATATCTTTCACATAAGGCAAATGTTGTCTGCGTATAATAATAATCTTGGTCCTTAGTCCTCTCCAAGAGCCAACAACTGTAAATGTCCGCAAGAAAGCGGCAGGTTTAGACGTTTGTGGAGAATGTATCAGCCTGTGACGTACTATATGTAAGTTGTGCCCATGGAATAAATTGTCTTTTGTCTTCAAGCTTGAAAACTGAGTTGAGATGACAATTTTTGGCAATTTTTTTTTTGGGTGAGGTCGGTTAGCGGTTTTGCAAGGATTTTATGGTGGGGAATGAGCTTTCTATGGTACCCTGCAGTCCCAAGAAAGAATATCACTTGTTTTTTTTTTTTGAGAGTGGGCCAGGCTATAAAGGCTGACCTTTCCTGGGCTACTTTGGACATGGGGATCTGCCAGTATCGCCTACTCAAGACCAAATTTGTGATGTACTTGGCGCTGGCGAGCTGATCCAGTAACTCATCTAAGCGGGGCATCAGGTAAGCATCAAACACAGTGATGATATTCAATTTCCTGTAGTCCTTACAAAACGAGTTGTCTGATCTTGGGAATGAAGGCTACAGGCGATGCCCGTGCACTATGTGACTTCTGGATCACATCCAGGCATAACATCTCCTCTATTTCCCTCTTCATGTCAGCCCTCACCTCAACATAGACTTGATGGGCTGGTTGACTCACAGAGGGGTGATCACCTGTGTCCACGTGGTGGATGGTTTTGCTTGAGACTGATTGGCGTGAGTTGGTTGCAAAAATAGAAAAACATTTTGTAAGAATATGGCAAATCGTACTCATTTTGAAAAGTCTGAAAACTCCTAAACCCATCACCATTACTCAATTGATGTAAAAATAGAAGGCCTAAAAGAAAGTGGAAATACAACCCCAGATTCTCTTACTATGTAAGGGCCTCTCCGACCTGGATCTCGGAGGTTTTTTTTGGGGTCACTAGAACGGGTATTAAACAAGCTGGTATGGGGAGGGAAAAGACCTCGAACAAGGTATCTTACTTTCACTCTCTCCAAACAACAAGGAGGCCTGGCCCTCCCAAATTTCCGGTTATACTTTTTGCTATGAATCTCTATCAGATGTGTAGGAATACAGCTACCCCCTTGGGGGCCTATGTATTAGGGGAGCCCCCTGGTAACATAGAGTCTCTCCTAACTTATGTAGATGCACACAGGTCACGATTTAGAACTAACATTATTTTCTCTAAACTTCAGATATGGGATAGAATATGGATTAACACTTGTAGGATAGTGGGCACTAACTGTTGTTCAATTTTCTCTCCGATATGGGACAATCAGAATTTTTTGCCATTTCACGAGATTGGAACGTCCAGGTTATAGAAAGATAAAGGTATTTTAAAAATTTCAGTTTTTTATAGATGACACCATTAGGTCTTTTACAGACCTTCAAGGGGAATTTGCAATCTCTAATAATTTATAGATTTTATTAATTACAGTTGGCACATGTGGCTTCTGCTGTGGGTAGGGAGAGACTCTGTGTTACTGATTTGTGATTTTTTTTTCTATCTTAAAGAATGTAACAGGCCTCAGAAGAGGCGAGATTAGAATGATATATAATGGTTTAAGGGATGCAATGGCACACAGAATCTTGAAGACCAAGAAACATGCCTGGGAGAAGGAGGTGGGATTAGTATCAAAGAAGAATGGGGGAATATTTTAGCTAGTGGGGGAAGGGCATCATTAGCAAAAATCACCAGTTGATTCAAACTAAGATCATCAATAGATTGCACTACCCCCTGGCTATGATACAGAAATTGGGTAGAGGGATCAATGCCTCATGTGCAAGGTGTGGTTTAAGAGGTAGGATGTGTCTGGAACTGTACTAAAATACTGCCTTACTGTGAGGAAATAGCCGCCTATATAAGATCTGATATTGGGATCTCTTTTCCCTTCAATTCCCTGTACACTATTTTGGGGTGTTCGTTACAACTTGGCTCGGGGGCTCCACTGTTGTCCAAACTTTTGTTTATAGCGAGACTATTGATTTTACGGGATTGAATATCAATGCTCCCACCGACTATAGTTCAATGGAAGGCAGAGGTACTGAAAGTTAAAAACTACAAATACATCCACTCCTGGGATAAGAAGAACGGTATTAAAACCCATAATATGATTTGGGGACGATGGCCTCCTTCTTGGTAGATTGAGCTTATTTTCGATCTAGGTTTTGTATGATTAGAGTTATCTTTAGTTTTTTTGTTTTTTTTTCTCCCCTTCCCTCCTCCTCCTCGGGTATTGGGTAGGGATCTAGGGGTGGGAAATGGAATTTTTCTTTATGTATGGGTTTTTTGTTTTTTTTACTGTATGTTTATGATGTAAACCTGTTGGAATATTTAAAAAAAATTTGTAAATTAAAAAAAAAAGGCCTCACGGAAAGAATCCCAATAAACGAAAGCTAATTTAGGATTTCTCCAAATGGGAGCGTAATCTGTAAACCATGTCAATTCCAAAAGATTTTTAGCTCTATCCCTAAACCTGCAACATTAGGGACACGGATGATAGTGTTTTAGCATGCCATTCATCACTTTCAGCCTCTAATGCTGTAATGGGTACTTTGGGCACCCAACTCTTTATCCCTGTGTTAAGTTTCCAATTTAATCTTCGCTACCTTTTTCCCTCCACACCAAGTTACGGAACATACTTTGGATTTTGGTGGAAATACCTAAGGGTATCCACATCAGTAAATTGTGTAGAATATATAAAAGTTGTGGCATTAGAATCATTTAAAGGAGCTTCCCCCTACCTACCACTCAGGGACATAGGACGTTTACACCATGCATCTCTACCTATTGCAAGAACTTGGCTAGATGGGGCAGCAGATTGTATTTAATGTAATCCCTAGGATTCAGCGTAATATATTTTCCAAGATACTTAAATCTATATACTACTTTCAGTCTAGTACCGTCCACACCATCACCAGGTGTAACTGGGTCCAGAGGCATTATTACAGACTAATGGTGTGTTTACACAGACACATTTATCTGAAAGATTTTTGAAGCCAAAGCCAGGAACAGACTATAAACAGGGAACAGGTCATAAAGGAAAGACTGAGATTTCTAGTTTTTTCTAATACATTCCTGGCTTTGGCTTCAGAAATCTGTCAGATAAATCTTTCTGTGTAAACACACCATGAATCCAGTTAATGGTAAATCCAGACACCTTGCCACTAAGGGAGATTACATGCAGCATAGTAGATTGAACATCTCTTACATACAGTAAAGAAAATGTTGTTTGCATATACTGATATTCACTCAGTCTTTAGTCTCCTCTGAATGCCACTGAATCCCGGCAACGACCGTATAAGACATGCCAGGGGCTTCACCGCCAGAGCAAATAATAGCGGTGACAGTGGACATCCCTAACAAGTTCCACACTCCAAGGCAAAACCATCCATGATACCATTTCTCTAATCCTGACCCTCGGCTGCACTGGACCCATCTCAAAAACCTATCACCAAAACCCAGCCGACGCATAGCAGCTCACAACAGATTCCACTTAAAGCTGTCAAAAGCTTTGGCAGCGTCGAGTGAAACCACTACTGCACACCACTCACCCCTCTCATGTACTGTAGCTGCAGGCTCAGATGATGTCTACAGAAATTCAAGGAGGTAGACCTATTCTGTATAAATCCCAACTAATCAGGATGTACTAATCTGGTTATTACTACTACAAGTCTATTTGTTAGTACCCTGAATAATAATTTAACATTGCAGGTTAGTATAGAAATTTGCCTATAGGAATCTGGTAGTTTAAGATCCTCGCCAAGCTTTGGTAGTACCACTATCACCGCGTCCCTTATTGAGGGCGGCAATAACCCTGCCTCAAGCGCTTCCTGGGAGATATAATTTTTTTTTTTACCTGTAGATGTTTAAGGGGTCAGGTTTGAAATCTGAATGTACTGTATATTGTGGTTTCAATCCAACTGAGTATCTGTGGGATAGGCACTTAATGCAGTTCAAACCTATAGATTCCTCACTTCACAACTAGGATCTGCTGGTAATGTCATGGTGCTGGATACCACAGGACACTTTTAGGGGTGTTGAAAGCGACAAAAATTGTTCTAGGGACCCTAGGCCCCACCTACTTGACACTATTAGCATCCAAAATAAATGTATTATGTTTTTATATGACAATAAAAATGCAAAAGAAGAGCCTGTGGAGCCTCATTGAAGAGTCTCAAAACACAGGACTAGCCAGATATCCCTCCAGGAAGGACCCATCCTTATCCTTATCCTTCCCGGAGGAATATCTGGCTAGTCCTGTGTTTTGAGACTCTTCAATGAGGCTCCATGGGCTCTTCTTCATATTCATGTTTACCAGGGGGCAATGCACCTAGGACTTCACTGCATTGAGCGCTTTCACTAGCAGCCGGCAGTGTTGTCGTTTGGCTGGTCTCCCTGAGTTCAGCAATCTGTTTCTCTTATGACAATAAAAACACAGACAACAGAGATATATTCTGAATGCTTTTATTGAGGTCTATTCAGACGTACCTGCCAGCTAGGTAGGAAATAAGGGAGTATGGAGGACAAAGTGAGGAAAAGCACTACTACTACTATTATTATTATTATTATTATTATTATATTTTTATTTTATTTTTATTTATTTTTTTGGTGGCAAAAAAGGCCTGATATTACCTTGTAGGAGCATAAAGTGATAAGTATTACTTTCTTGTGGGCACAGTGGGGGAATTATTGCTAATACTTTATGGGGTTTAAAAGGCAGCCCTAGTACAGTATCGGGAACAAAGAAAGTATTAGTAGTTTGCAGGGGAACAATAAAAGTATACAAAAGTATACAAGTCACAATGGGGAAGAAGTCTTAATGGCTGTGTTAGCCAGAGAAAATGTAAGGGACTGGATGTTATTGTACTGGATGTGAAACGTGCAGTACAAGTAGCTCTATCTTCACTCTAAATGACACAGGAGCCTGTACTGTTAGTGAAAACTAGACATATTATACAAAATCTTTTTTATTCCATTTAACATACAATGTAATGTTAAGGCAAAACCCTTTGTTATGCTCGACTATTGGCTTGTCAGGCTGCTGCTCTTGAACTCTGCTCCTCTCTGGGTATTTGGAAAAGCTGTATGCAGTCCTGGAAATATTCTCCTAGGACTGCATCCAGCTTTTCCAGGCACCAGGGGCTAAGCAGAGCAAAGTTGAAAAACAGCGGCGGCATGGGATACTTTTATAAGTATCCCATGATTTCCAGCTAAATAATACAGCCAATAGCTTGAGAATGAGGTGGAGTCTAAATCCTTACCTTATGGTAAAAGCTGTACAATTGCCTGAGATTGCTTAATAAACTGAAGTCGAAAAGGGTATGGCTGAGAGGGAACAGCTTTCTCATATTGGAACGAGAGTCTGAACTTGAAGGTATCTTATTCCTTTCTTCCTTTTTAAATGTGACCTTAATCGCCTAAAATATTCTGCATTATTATTGTGCCATTTATCTTCATTTTATAGGGATAATTGTAATATGGCATTTAAGCAAAACAAGTAAATATTTCTCCTACCATTGTTGACAGCTCATTGTCTAGGTTACACACCACCACTCTGCTCTAAAAACAGTGGTCTGGCTGGTGTTTACATTTGTTTATAAAGTAGATGTATAGCAATATAGTGTGTGTGTGTGTGTGTGTGTGTGTGTGTGTGTGTGTGTATATATAATAAATAAATATATTCCAGGAAATAAACTATATATAATCTTGAAAGCTACCAGCAAGGCTGCCCCATGGAGGAATAAAAGATGCTGTCTCCTGCACAGTAGTCTGTAAACTATGGGTTCTTTCTTCCACAATGTCTCACTACTTCCATTCCAGGGATAGGAACAACAGATGAACTAGAAAAACATTTTAAATGATTTTAGAGTAGTATGTGGGGTTTTGTCTCCCTGCGTGTACTGCTCCTGTACGTTTGTACTTATGTGTGATCTTCTTGTATTTATATTTGTTATTTAATAAAGATTTTTTTGTGATGTGCTACCAGTATTGTTCATATGCATTTTTCTCTAGAGGATTTAACACGTGGGGTATTTCCATACTCGGGAGAAACTGTGCTACATGTTTGGTGGTATCCCCTTGTAAAAGTCAAAAATTTAAAGGACAAGTGCCATGAAAAACTTTTTCTCAGTAATTGAAGCACATTACAAAGTTATATAACTCTGTCAGGCCCGTATCTGCCATGAGGCGAGGTGAAGTGTTCGCCTCAGGCGGCAGATAACACAGCCCTTGAGGGGGGCGGCATCAGTTTCCTGTGTCCTTATCATTACAACTAGTTACGGCTCAGTGCCCAGCCGTGTTTCCTGTCAGTTGCCTCATGAGAAGCGCTGAGGAGGCACTGGAAGCCTCGTATTCACAGGTATTCACATCACATAAGACATAGATATAGTGTCTCCTGCTGTTAACCCTTTCAATAATGCAGAGTTATTATACTCTGCATCACTTACACACTGTAGAAAAGAAAAAGTTAACAGCAGCGGGGACGCTATATTATGTCTTCTCTGCACTGTCGAACTCCGAGCTGACCTCAGCATAGTGCAAGAGCAGGAGAAGAGGCATCAAAGTCATGTTCTGCTCTGCTGTTAACTCTTTCTGTATTGCAGAATGTAAGTGATGCACAGTAATACTCTACATTCTGCAGTACTGAAAGAGTTAACAGAGCAGCAGGTTTTATGGCTCTTCTCCGGCTCCTGAGGTCAGAGGTCAGCAGTTGCAGATTGTTGTTTGTTTTGAAGCTCTCAGGGGGCCCATAGTGGCTCAAACAGTTAAAAAATCTGGTCACCGCACACTGTTATCTATAGTGCTGTCCTATACACACTGCGATACTGCACTGTGCCTGTCCTGGATCTTCTCTCCCTGACTATTGCTCTGAGGTCCCTGCAGTTTAGACTCCTGTCAGGTCATAGGATAGGATACTCAGCTGAGGCATCAATCATGTTGAATGGGGGGACCTGGGAGTGCTGGAGTTCTTGTATGGGGAATGTGAGGGGCACTATGGGCACATCGTGATATTACAGGGAATGTGAGGGGCACTATGGGCACATGGTGATATTACAGGGAATGTGAGGGGCACTATGGGCACATGGTGATATTACAGGGAATGTGAGGGGCACTATGGGCACATGGTGATATTACAGGGAATGTGAGGGGCACTATGGGCACATGGTAATATTACAGGGAATGTGAGGGGCACTATGGGCACATGGTAATATTACAGGGAATGTGAGGGGCACTATGGGCACATGGTGATATTACAGGGAATGTGAGGGGCACTATGGGCACATGGTGATATTACAGGGAATGTGAGGGGCACTATGGGCACATGGTAATATTACAGGGAATGTGAGGGGCACTATGGGCACATGGTGATATTACAGGGAATGTGAGGGGCACTATGGGCACATGGTAATATTACAGGGAATGTGAGGGGCACTATGGGCACATGGTGATATTACAGGGAATGTGAGGGGCACTATGGGCACATGGTGATATTACAGGGAATGTGAGGGGCACTATGGGCATATGGTGATATTACAGGGAATGTGAGGGGCACTATGCACATGGTAATATTACAGGGAATGTGAGGGGCACTATGGGCATGGTAATATTACAGGGAATGTGAGGGGCACTATGGGCATGGTAATATTACAGGGAATGTGAGGAGGGCAGGGGGCATGATAATCTTGTAGGGGGAATGTGGGGGAACAGAGATATAATGCTGAAATGCAATTTTTCAGCTCATTCAAGTACAGCTGCTAGTACTGCTTCGTCTGTGCCTTGGTGTATTTTTTCTGCTTATTTAACATAAAAATTTAAAATCGAGATTTAAATCGAGAATTGTCTCAAAATGAAATAAAAAAATAAAATTTGAGATTTTATTTTTTTTGGCCATATCGCCCGGTGGGGGGGGGGCGCTCTGTCAGTTCTCGCCTCAGGCAGCAGAAAAGCTAGAATCGGCCCTGAACTCTGTAATATGCTTTAATCACCTATCTGCCTCCCTTCCCTGTCTTTTCCCCCCTGTGACATGGACTCAGATGGCTTGCAGTTGTTCAGCCAATCGGAGCTGAGCAAGCTGAGTCACCTGACAAGGCAGGGGAGGGGGAGGCTGGTGTAACAGGACCTAGAGCAGCCCTCCTGCTGATGACTCGTCGTCACAAGAAGAAGCTGAGAGAAGAGCTTGGTGACGACAGTAATTGGGTCTGTGTGAGTTTCTTACACTTCCTGCTGGGGGGTGGAGGGGGAAAAAGACAGGGAAGGAAGGCAGATAGGTGATTGAAGCACATTACAGAGTTATATAACTTTGTAATGTGCTTTAATTACTGGGAAAAAGTTTTTCATGGCACTTGTCCTTTAGGGTATAAACCCACATACCGTATAAGCAGCGTATTTACTGCTGCGATACGAAGCAAACACACAGCAAACACGCAGCAAATGCGCAGCAGATTAGATCTAAATAACTGAACACAGCATCAAATCTGAACCAACAAATCTGCTGCGTATTTGCTGCGTATTTGTTGCGTATCTGCTGTGTATACGGTGTGTGGGTTTGTACCTTTAAGGCTTTAGTTTTAGTGTAAAAAATTAAATGTTTCCTTTTTCATGCCACATTGTTTTGAAAATCTGTGAAACACCTGCTGGGTCCAAATGCTCACTGCACCCCTTGTTAAATTTCTCGAAGGGTGTAGTTTTCTAAATGATATCCCTTTAGGGGTGTTTTTTAGGTTTTGGCACCCCAGAGCCTCTGCCAACCTGAAGTGGTACAGTCAAAAATGACCAAATATAACGGGGGTGTTGAAATTCACTAGGCGCTCCATTTATATCTGAGGCTTGTGGTTGCATCAAATAGCGCAAAAGGGGCCACATATGGGATACTTTTATAAACTGAAGAAATGGGGCAATAAATATTGGGGTGCATTTCTCTGGTAATAGGTTTATAATTATGAAAGATATTTGATTACAATAACATTTCTGCACATAAAATTTACATTTTCAATTTTCTTAGCTTTTTTTCTGTGACTCACCTAAAGGGTTAAAAAAAACCTGGATGTGCACAGTTTGGGGGGTGCAGTTTCTGAAATGTTCTGGTTTAAACCTGAACAGGTCCCTAAAGAAATCTGATGTTTGTGAAAAAAAATTAAATATCGTTTAATAAATGCCACCAGCATAAAGTAGTTCTTTACAAGTAGAAAAGTTTCAAAGTTAGAAAAATGCAATTTTTCACGTTATTTTGGGGGTTTTCATAAAGATTTGTTTTAAGGATTGTGTCCAATTTCCCAGAAATGTAAACTACAATATGTCACGAGAAAACAATCTCAGAATCAGCCGGATAGGTAAAAGCACTCCCAAGTTATATGAGTAAAGTGACACTGGTCATATTCAAAAAATTGCCTTGGTCCTTAAGGCCATTTCAGGCCCGTCCTTAAGGGGTTAAACAAAAACAACAAATTCTCCTCTGCTTCAGGATTCTAGATGCTCTGAAAATAAAAAGAGTTAAGATTAGATAATAGATAAGGTTAAATTAGATAATAAGACAATACATCAGATCATGTTGATGTTCTAAATCACACTGATGATGATGTTCATGATATTCTTTACATTGATGATGATGACGATGATGATAATCATGAATTATAGTATATACTTACCATTCTAACCTGCTACTGAGTGAATCCATATCATGACCTTGTCCTTAGGAATTATATTCTGAGGGTTTTCTGTAAAAAATATGTAATTTTTTTTACGGAGTGAATGGTGCAATTGTACATAAGACAGGTAAAAAAGACAAGTAGTAGTGGAGGATTCCACTCCTGACAGTAACATGGACACCATGTAGATGAGTTATATTATTGTTAGATGGATCATATAGACTTACCTTGAGCAGGCAGTTTAGCAGCTCTCTTCTTTCTCCAGGCTATGATTTTCATACTAAAATTGAAATGCAGAAGGTTATAAAGATGTCCCTGTGCTTTACGGTAACAACAGTGACCATAAGGAGTGACTCCCATTACAGAACAAAGACAAGATAAACATACTGTACATGGGGACAGTAACTTACCACAGATGCTCGATCAGCCATCCCAGGAAGATAAGTACAAGAATAATCAAGATAATTAAAAATGCAAATCTCAGCTCTAAAATCCCTGAAAAATAAAGAATTTTTTAGAATGTTTATTTGGAACATTTACCCATATAAATTCTCTCCATTGCCGATAGACATATCATAAATATATTGTGGTACTTACCATCCCTCGATCTTCGCCTCGCCATCCTTTGCCCATCAAAGGTAACAGCCAGCGTGTCAGCTGGAATTTACCCCAGCTCAGCACTGTGACATCATCATGATGTCATACATACATACATGCACTATGCTAATGATGCTACATCCTCCTATATAATACTGATAACTAGCAGCTGTCAGCAGTATATGAATTATCCTTACATAATAATAATAATAATAATAATAATAATAATAATAATAATAATAGCATAGTGTTATATATTAGTAGATTAACATTGTATAACCCAAAACTCCAAAAACAGGCTAATAAAATATGTTATGAATATCACATACATGTAATATTTATATTATGATGAGATCTTTGCTTTACTGCTATAAAGGGGCATTGCCATCAGAGATCCACAGGGTATCTGAATGGGTTAAATGGTTTATTAGAAAGATTATATATTTTCTGCCGCTGATCCACAAATGCCCTATGCTGTCCATAGCTGAAATTGGATGACTGTCTGGCTGATTGATTTATTTATTTTTTCATTTTGACATGTGGTAACACATTCATCCTTCTGTAATAGTCCCAGTACTGTAGCTACTATAGTTTGGCTGTTTTATTCAAATCTGTTAGAATTCGATTCACAAATCTTAATAACAATGACCCAAAATTTGCAAACCTCGCTGTAAGCAACTCACCTGCCGTGGATCCAGCGGCGTCCTCCACGGCCTCAGCCCCGTCTGACGGCGCTAGGACACAGCGCCGCATTAGCCGCCGGAGCCACGTGACGTCACGGAGACCCGACGGCGTCCTTGACAACCAGGGACGCCGCGGCTCCGTGTCACGGCCGGCTTCCGCCCAGCTCTCACAGCTGAGTGCAGTCACACTCAGGCTGAGGGGCAGATCGCTCTGCCATTCAGCCTGCAGTGTCTCAGCTGCACAAGGTTTGGATTCAGCAGGCCGGACCAATGAGACGCTGGTCTGGACTCCTGATCCAGTATAAAGTATAGTCAGTATCAGACTCCTTTGCTGGCTATTAGATTGTTCTAGTCCCAGCTCCCCTGATCCTTGTTCTGCCTTCCCTGCCCTATCCTTCCTCTATTGTTGCTGCGTTTTCTAACCTTCTGCCTGTTACCAACTTCCCGCTTGCCTTCCGATTTTGTACCTCGCTCTCCGTGTGTTGCTGACTTGGCTTGTTGACTTTGCTCTATTGTGTTCGTTCGTCTGTCTTTGTTTTTATGTTTACACTTATATCAGTATAGGGACCGGCACCGTGGTTGTCCGCGACCGTTTAGGGTCGTTGCGGCAAGCAGGTAGGGTCAGAAGGTGGGTCTAGCTTCAGGGCTCACTGTCTTGTACTGTTTCTGCCTACCGAGTCTGACACTCGCAAAATGAATTTTTGGCTGCTTCGCCCGTTTCCCAATCTTTGATACTCCAGCTGCAAAACTACAACTTCCTTCATGAGCTGCCAGCAGGACATGATGGGGGTTGTAGTTCAGTAACCTGGAAAGACACAGGACATGTTGGGGGTTGTAATACTGTAACCTGGAGAGATACAGGCTGCCAAAATACAACTCCCATCATAAGCTGCCAACAGGTCATGAAAAGGGTTGTAGCTCTTCAATCTAGACAAAAGCTGGAAAACTACAACTCCCATCATGAATTCCAGAAGGGCATGATGGGGGCTGTAGTGCTGCAACATAAAGAGACATAGGCTGCAAAACTACAACTCCCATCATAAGCAGCAATCAGGACCTGATAGGGCTTGTAGTTCTGAAATCTGAAGATACTCAAGCGGCAAAACTCTCAACATGAGCTGCTAGCAGGAAATAAGGGGGTTGTAGTTGGGTAAAGCTCCCCATTCGGGGTTCCTGCTCCGGCCTCTTCTGCTCATGTCTGGATCCTGTGTAATGGTGGCGGAGCTAATCGCTCTGCTCTTGATCACATCAAGGGCAGGACAGGGAGCACAGGGCTCCTTGGCTTCTGCCAGAAATTAATTATTCAATTGTACTTACAATTGCTGATACAAATGAATAGGAGTGTAAAGGAGTCTGCAGGAGCAGCACTTTACATTGTCTGGACTGTCAGTCTTGCTATTCAATGAATGTCAGTTTTTTGTGCAGCCACATGGAATCCCTGCTGGAGTGTATACAGTATATACACACCCTGGCCAGGATTCCATAGCAATAAAAGTGATTAGCAAATTCATTAAATAACGGCTGTGGTTGCAAACCTGCAACTATGGCCGTTGTTTAATAAATGTATACATTGTGTGAACGTAGCCTAAGAATGTGTGAACGTGCCATTAGGATGTGTTCTCTATTCATGTGCAGTGTATGTTCAGCTTGTTAACATTGTTCTCTATTATCTACTTCTGACATCCACTGCAAATGCAATGTGAATACAGCCTTACTGCAAGGGATTTCTGTTGTTAACTAGTGATGAGCAAATACTGTTCGATGGAATAAAAATTCGATCGAATAGTAAGGTATTCGATAGTATCGAATATTATCAAATAGTACGCTGAATATTTGATAAATATTCGATAAGCGCTTAAATCCCTCTTCCCTTTTCCTGAGGCGTCATTGTGGACTTGGTGACCTCCAAGTGGTCGAATAGATGTTTTTCAATAATCGAATACTTGTTCCCATAGACTTTAATGGGATCCATTATTCGATCAAACGTTCGAATATCTGGGAGATATTAGTACGAATATCGACTATTCGAATATTTCACTATTTGCTCATCACTATTGTTAACCAATTTACACAGTTAGGCCAGGTTCACACTACGTATAACACCGGCCGTTCTGTGACCAGGCTGGGTCACAGAACAGCTGTGTTACTGAAGATCATCCCGGCAAATCTTCACTTCAGGCGAATTCAGATGCGGGCCCATCATTATCCACCGGTGCCCAGAATGGAGTTGTGGCTGCAGCAGCCACAGCCCGCACAGCTCTGGGAGTCGAGTCGTGACATCACCATTTTATCCAGGAAGTGAAGCCTTGATGCAGTAGTAAGGGTAAAAAGCACTTCATGTGCATTTCCTGTAATGAGTGTATATTGGTGATTTGTATAATTTTTGGGGGGCAATACAGTACTTTAATAAAAACTTTCGCCCGGACTTCTCCATTAAGAATACTTTTGGAAATGCAGGTGCAGGCAAGATGTAATATTATGGAGTTGTAACAGCAGAGTAGAGTAGAGGAACATCTTGAGGGCCCTGTCCATGTAGCAATATACTCTGCCAGGATAGAGTAGAAAACAGAAGAAGAAGAAGAATACTTGTACTCACGTATACTCTGATCTGACCGCCTTTTGCCCTGTAGTGTCAGATTCCCAATCTTGTAGGGTAATACGAGGTCCAAGGACTTTTCAAGCCTTCCCAGAATAGCCATCAGTAGGATACATCAGCTTGTAAAACCAGCAAATGCCAGAAGGGCCAGTGGCCTCCGGGGTCCAGTCCCGTGCACCTCCTGACCCGGCGTCTCCTTTCACCAACCATAGGGAAAAGGAGTCATCGAGCCATGAGAAAGACGGGACCGTCCCACAGCGCCACGTCCGCCCCCCCGATGATGCACGGCTGCCGCGGGTGTCGGGTCCTATCCCCGGAAGCGCGCGCATCATAGAGCTCTCTGTGCGCCTGTGACTTCCGGCACAGGGAGCGCACATTAGAGACACTCCCTGGGCCGGAAGAGCGCTCTATGATGCGCGCGCTGCCAGGGATAGGATGCGACACCCCCAGCAGCCGCGCATCAGGGGGCCGGATGGAGGCTGCAGCAGGAGAGAGGCTCGACGTGGGAGTGGGTTGTAAGGTGAGGTGTGGTTTTTTTTCTCTCTCTTTGTACTTGCTTTGCAGTGGAGAGGGTCCATGTATAAGGGGCAGGGGGGGAGAGAGACAGGGCCATCTATAAGGGGGGGAGAGGGGGCCATCTATAAGGGGGGGAGGGGGAGAGAGAGGGGGCCATCTATAAAAAGGGGGAGAGAGGGGGCCATCTATAAAGGGGGGAGAGAGGGGGCCATCTATAAAGGGGGGAGAGAGGGGGCCATCTATAAAGGGGGGGGGAAAGGGAGCCATCTATTAAAGGGGGGAGAGAGGGGGCCATCTATAAGAAGGAGGGACAACATAAGGGGAGAGGGGGCCATCTATAGGGGGGGCAACATAGAGGGAGAGGGGCCATCTATAAGGGGGGGCAACATAGGGGGAGAGGGGGCCATCTATACTGGAGGCAACATTGGGGGAGAGGGGGCCATCTATAAGGGGGGCCATCTATAAGGGGGGCAACATAGGGGGAGAGGGGGCCTATGGGGGACAACATACGGGGAGAGGAGGCCTATAAGAGGGACCTCTATAAGGGGGGCAACATAGGGAGCCGTCTATAAGGGGACAACATAGGGGGGCCTTCTATAAGGGGGACAACACAGGGGGCCTTCTCTAGGGGGGCATGCACAAGAAGACAACATGGGGGACAACATAGGTGGCCATCTATAAGGAGGACAACACAGGAGGGCCTTCTATAAGGGGGACAACACAGAGGGAGCCATCTATAAGTGGGGCAACAAAGGGGAGCCATCTATAAGGGGGACAACACGGGGGAGCCATCTATAAGTGGGACAACACAGGGAGAGACACCTATAAGGGGGACAACATAAGGGGGGCATGTATAAGGGGGACAACACAGGGCCATCTATAATGGGGACTACAAGGGGGTGTATATAATAGGGCATGCATAGAGGGGGCATCTACTATAGTGGACTACACAGAGGGGCCATCTATAAGGAGGGGCTACAGAGAGGACGGCCATATACTATAGGGGATGTACAGAGGGTGTCATCTACTATAGGGGGACTACACAGAGGGGAGCTCTCAAGTAGATGCACATGGAACCATCTATATAGAAAGACTGAACAAGGGGCCACCTGTAAGGTGGTTACATAGAGGGGGGGCATATACTATACACAGGGGATACACAGAGGGGGACCATCTATAAAGAGGCTACACAGAGGGGGGCATATAATATAAGGGGGGGGGGGGTCACATAGACTCAGCCTACCCACTAAATGAGAGTGTAAAAGGGGCCAATACAGATGTGCGGTTTGTAGAGAGATGAGGATGGTGCCAGAGTGAGGAGCCTAATATGTCTGTATGGCAGATTCTCATAATGGCCCAGGGCAGATGGAGAAGAAGAAAAGGGAAGAACTCCGATCAGAGAAGACACCCCTGTGAGTCACCTGATATAACTGCACTGTGATGTATATGGTGTACAGAACCTGTGTGGAGCTGGGTCTACCTCTATATAACTATATGAGGTGATATTGCTTTTTTCAAAGTGGATTTTTATCAGTAGCAGTGGCGACATTAGTAAGCATGTGGTGGTATTAGTCAGTATGTGGTGGTGTTAGTCAGTATGTAGCGGTATTAATCAGTATGCAGTGGTGTTAGTCAGTATATGGTGGTATTAGTCAGTATGTGGTGGTATTAGTCAGTATGCGGTGACATTAGTCATTATCTGGTGACATTAGTCAGTATTCGGTGGTATTAGTCAGTATGTGGTGGTATTAGTCAGTATGTGGTGGTATTAGAATGCGGTGGTATTAGTCAGTATGCGGTGGTATTAGTCAGTGTGTAGTGGTGTTGTTAAACTCAGCACGGTGACCGGGGCCCGAAGCAGTCTGTCTCTGTACACTGTGTAGTGGTGACTACCTGTAACTGCAGCACCGCTACACAGTACAGAGACAGAAGCTTCTGACCCCATTTACTGTGTTATTATCTGTAATTCCAGTCATGGCCATGATGATACAACATGTAGCCATGCTGTGCTCACAACATTGTCTCATAACTTTTCACCGCGCGGCGAGTGGGCCTGTGTGCTCTGAAATACCAAATTATAACCAAGTTATAAACCAAGTTATAATTTATGTTGTATTAGTTGGTCCCTTGCGTGACGATCTGGGGCAATCCTGGTTGTATGCTCTGAAATATCAGGGATGATTTTCAGTCCCAGTCCGGCCCTGTGTACAATGCTATTTGTCTTACTGGGGTCAGTGCCGACAGCTTCAGGAATACTGCCCTGTATCTTGTTAAAAGTATCGCTGGTGTGGACAAGGTTTCCTCAGAGGACAACACTCTCTCCTAGATTTCTAGCACTGCATGCTAGCTGTAGTTACTTGCATAAAGAAAGTTTAAGTCTCTTAGGTCCCTGACAGGCCCTGGTGTCACTGCAGCAGGGTCTATGCTCTCTGTGTTTTTTCACTTCTACTGACTCAACAAGAAGACCCTCCCACCAGGAACTAGCTCCTTTTTTAAAGGTCCCTTAGCTAGTGTGTAATTGGTGGGGCTGTTTTTGGGTAAGAAAGAGGACAGGATAGGAAGAGAAGTGTCTGCCCCTATAACAGGAGGAAACATAACATGTGACATCCCATAATAAAAGTTGTACTTCTGATGACATGGTACATGAGGGGGAGATGGTGGCATGGTACACAAGGGGGAGATGGTGACACGTATGTACATGGAGGAGAGACAGTGGCGTGGTACACAAGGGGGAGCCAGCACCACAGCATCCACCACTCTGGAGCATGGTCTGCCTTCATGGTTGCAGCTCACAACTAATCGCATGGCATGGCCCTGAGGGCCTCTCTTGTGGCTATGCATCTGTAGCCAGAAGAGCCCCTTATACAATACTCACTTTGCCCTGCATAATTTTCCTTCGTAACTCCCTGGCGCATAAGTGGTGCATCAGGGGATCGAGATGGGCCAGGTTAGTATGGGTGGGCGGGCATACAGCTTTTTGCTATGGGGCCCCATGAATCTAAGTTACGCCCCTGACTGAAGATAGATATAGGGTCTTGGGGACCTTGTCTTATTAGTACAGTACTGTGCCAGGATAGTGTGGAGCCTGACTTTAGTGTGACTGTAGAACCAAAGCAGCCCAAAGACTGTCTGGTTCGGTTTGAACAAGTCCCAGGCTTGAACAACTGGGCAAAGCTTATCCCTCAAGGAGGTCGAGAGGGTACCAATGGGATACTTCAGCAGCTTAGGCCCTTTGTCCCATTGAGGATCAGTCCCTTGACTTTGTAGACTGTCCTCACATTGTAAGAAGGTACCCAGACGTATGCAAGGTTGACCCAGGTGACAGTTAACCCCCCCCCCTTTGGGTTTAGGAGTGCATCTTTTTACTTGTAAGTCCCTCAAAAGAAATCTCTGATTCCTGACAAGTGGTACGGCCCTCGGTCAGGTCCGGATAATTACTGCAGCCAGAACTCTCTGTCTGTATCTTGCTATTTCCACCATCCACTTAAGAAGACCCCCCCCCCCACCAGAGGCTAACTAGCTTATATAGGGGTGACTGGGTCAAGCCTCCGATTGGTGGGGAATAGAGATGAGCGAGTAGTACTTTATCGAGTAGCTGTTAAGTCGAATACTACACTAATTGAAACATTAATTTTCGATCAAGCATCTGACCTAAAACGCTGTAAAATTTAATTTCTCCTCCCATCTTTCCTGGCGCCTTTTTTCTAGCCAATAACTAGGCATGGGGGGGTGTGACAGGCCCTAGAAGCATGCTGGTATCGCGATAACAGCTTCTACAATCATTGGCTGGCTTACTCATGTGACCTCCCTACTATAGGAACTTGGCTTTTTTTACTCATCGTCAGATGCCTTCTTGAAGGTAGTGAGGGAGAGATCCTGGAGTAGGGACTAGCTGATTGTAGGCAGGCACAACCCCAAAAGCCCTTCTTATGGCTACTACAAGACACAGCACAGTATATTTCTACAGGTTTCCTGTGAATAGACCGGCTACCAGAACATCTGCAGCTTATTCTCACAGACAGGCTGGCAGCTGCTCATTGTGAAGAATAGGCTTTACTTCATCCATTTGCTCTTACATTCTAATTGTTGCAGGACAAGTTGAGGGAGAGATCTTGGAGTATGGACAGTTAGAATTTTAGGTGATTGTTGGCAGACAAAACCCCAAAAGCCATTTTTAGCGCTACTACACAAGACAGCATATAGCTCGGTCCTACCAGCACATCATCTACTTAGACAGTCTGGCAGGCAGCTGATAATTCTCCAGACCTATTTGCTGTAACATTCTAAGTGTATCAGGGCAAGTTTTGGAGCTCTGCACTACTTATAACAAAAAAAATTACAAGCTGTGTCACATCTTTATTTGACCTATTTTGCTGTTACATTCTAATTGTGAGGGGGCAAGTTAGTGGTGACTGCTGTTTTATTTCCCCCTTACCTGCAATCTGGGGTTGTGCAACGTGATTTAAAGGGTTTTTTTTTCTTACAATTTGGCTTTCTGTCCATGCTAATGTAGAGGAAAGATGGTTTCCATGTATTTTTTCCATTTTACAGAGGTTATATGGTGCTTGTTGACAGGCTATGATAGTGGCGTAATACTGCGACTTGGACGTGTTAGATGCACACAGGCATGCTTCCCCTGCTGTCCCAGCTGCATTCCACAGGTGTGTGCATTAATTTCTAAGGTGTCACTGTGGACTTGGTGACCTCCAAGTGGTTGAATTTTGGTTTCCAAGAAACAAGCATTTTTCTCCCTTAGACCTTAATGGGGTTCGATATTCGTTCAAATATTCGAGTATCGCAGTCTGTTCGAATCCAGTTTCAAGCTTTGGAATATTTCACTACTCGCTCATCTCTAGTGGGGAAGGTGCTAGAAGGCAAAGAAAGAAAGTGTGTCATAGGAGGAAGGTGCTAGAAGGCAAAGAAAGAAAGTGTGTCATAGGAGGAAGGTGCTAGAAGGCAAAGAAAGAAAGTGTGTCATAGGAGGAAAGTGTGTGAGGTACCTGCACCATCGAATGAATGACAGTAAACAGTGAACAGAACAAAGTTAACTCTTTTCCTTCAGCAGTGAATAGACAATCAAGCAAATACAGTAGAATACAAAGGCTTTGGTAACACCTAGAGGTGGAGGTGCCGGTCTCGAGCAACAGAGTGAGTGCTACTTTTCTCTGCCGCTCACCACGCTGCTCGGGACCAGGCAGCACACGGACAGTGGGACCTTACAAGCACTGTGCAGCGGGGTGAGCGCTCCTTATCTGCAGCTCACTCAGCTGCTTGGGAACGGGTAGCACACAGGCAGCGGGAGCTAGCAAACACTGCAGCGGGGTGAGCGCTCCTTATATGTCGCTTACTCCGCTGCTTGGGGCTGGGAAGCACACGCGCAACAAGATCTTACAAACACTGCAGCATGTTGAGCGCTCCTTATCTACCTTATCTTATTGGTTCTCTACTTTAAACCACTTTTCCGACTTACTCATTACCTTTTGACTATTTTGTCTGTTGTTCCTATCCCTTGAACAGAGGTAGTGAGGCATTCTGGGGGAACTTACCCATAGTTTGCAGACTGCTATAGATGAGACAGTATCTTCTATTTTTCCATGTTCATGTAGCTCTTCCCACTTTGATGCATGTCTGTTACCATGCTATGTTGCAGATATATTGTGATATGCTGTGATATGTGATATGCTCTTGTATCAGAATGTGTTAATCTGTACTATCCCCCTCTCACTTTCTAGCTAAGCTACATTCTATGCAGAGGCATAGCTGGGTTTTTCTGCACACAGAGCAAAGATTCAATTTGGCACCCCTCTTGCAGACTCTTTAAAGACTTAAAGGACAACTCTGGCGTTTTGTGTTTTTAGCTTATTTAACACACATTACAAAGTTATATAACTTTGTAATGTATGTTAATAAGCTATCTGCCAAGCTGTAAGCCATCTAACAGTTCTATAGAGTCAGTTAGACATCACAGGAGACAAAATGCATCATGGGAAAGCCCAAACCAGGAAGTGAAGAAAAAATGAAGACATCAACTGACATGTTACAGTATCTTTATTCTATAGTTCATTCTGAATAAAGCGATATGCAGTTTACATAGATTTTCTACTGTTTTACTATTTTTATCAACAGTAAAGCTTTTTTTTTCGCAAATAGGCATTTTTTAAAATGGCCTATTGTGATTCTTATAGCACTTTTATTTTTTCATCCACGGGGCTGTATGGGGCATCAATTTTTGCACCACGATCTCTAGTTTTTATTAGTATTACATCTGTGTAGATCAGAAATATTAATAACTTTTTATTATTTTTTTTATACATAAAATGTAATGAAAAAATCAACAATCCTGGAGGGTTTTTTTTAACGCTTTTTGTTCATACCGTTCACCGTTGGGGGAAAATATTGTTTTATTTTAATAGATTGGACAATTATAACATATTATATGTTAATTACATTTTATTATTTTTATGTGTTTTATTGTTAAAACGGAAAGGGGGGATTTAGACTTTTATTGGGGGAGGGGCTATGGCATGTTTTTAAACACATTTATTTTTATTTTCTTTTTACATTTTTTAAGTCCTCCCAGGGGACTATAACATGGCGATCGAGGCAGTCCTCCATTGAGGGTGAGGGCCTGGCTGCTGATAGCAGCCGATCCCCACCTGCTATGAAGTGAGCTCAGCTCCTGAGCTCGCTTCATAGCCCGGTGCCCCGTTGAGGCGTACATTTACGCCCGTTTGCGCCAAGGCCCAGGATGCAGGGGCATAGATGTATGCCCTCGGTCGTTAAGAGGTTAAAAAACACAGCAAGTTAATGTTCTTTTTGCATCACATTTTTAGCATTTTTCACTGCTTGCAAATGCAGAAAGACTTGTGGTGTAGGTATTTAATGGATACATAGGCTTCTATAACAAAATGTGTGGTCAAATTATCTTTGGATAATATTCCACACCTTGATATGTGTATTTTTGCACTGAAATAAAGAAGTCCGTGAAGGCATTCAAGGGCGAGTGCAGCTACTGTCTTTTATTGCTCTGATTGTTGCATTTCACTGGATACGAAGCGAGCACCACCCTACTAAAGCTAGGAATCACTGACTTATACCTGACGTATGCACGCAGTGCCCACCTTGTGCTTTCTCTGCTTTATGTCATCTTCAGCTACCTTGAAATCCCTTGCAGTGAGGAGGCAGTGGCGGAGGTCGTGGTCGTAGACTGGGGCAGGCAAACTAATTTAACCTTTGGTTAGGAGACTGATTGCAGGTCATGGGCGTTCATGAATGTTTTCTCCTACTCCTCACGTTGTACAGCCTTGTACTCTTATCCTATATCGTTACTTATTCTAACATTGAGAGATACAGTATCTGCAATGCATGCCGTGTTTAATTTAATGGGAAACTTTCAGCAGGTTAGACAAATCTATAGCTCTCTATAGTGCTGGGGACACAGAGGAGAAAAGTATGTGTCTTACCTTCATCCTCGGCGTCGGTCCCACGCTGATAGGCGTGGTAAGCCCAACTCTGGAGCACCCTTAGGAGCACTGCTGCATTATTTGGCCCACCCGTTTAATTGATTATCATTAAAAGGGGCAAGCCGGATGACACGGCAGTGCTCCTAAGGGTGCTCCGGTGCAGAGTTTACCGCGACTTACAGTTTACCCCTGACATACATTTAAGGCCACTTGCCCCCTTTTTGTAGTATGCCAGCTCTTTTGTCTCATTTTTATCAGCTTGTCAACAGTGCGAGTATATATTTTTGCCATGGTTTTTCGCCTGTTAAGCATGATAAATCATGTGCAGGATGAGGTCACCCCTCCTCCTCCTCACACAAATTTTTGCAACCATTAGGAGCTCTCCTTTGATTTCTGAATTTCTGATAATAGTAAAATGGAAAATTATAAAAATATGTCACAAAAAATTATTTAAAGAAATATTCCCTGTACTGGGTGGGAGAGAGAGTGGGGGAGGGGGAGGGGCATGGTCTGCATAGTGTGGTCTACAGCCCTGTACTCTGACCCAGTAAATCTCCCTCACCTTCCAAATCATAGCAGATCCACCTCAGGCTGGGGCTTGCATCAGGAGATAGGACTGTGGAGGTAATCTCTACATCGCTGCTCCTATCTCCCTGAGAGAGAGTGCTGTATCTATGTGCCCACATATGCTCTGCTTATTCCTTTATGCTCCCTACAGTCTCTGTCAGCCCTTGTGTTTTCCCTCCTCTCATCCCTGCTATAATGTGCCTGCACTTACACTTAGCTATACACACTACTGCTATAATGTGCCTGCACTTACACTCAGCTATACACACTGCTGCTATAATGTGCCTGCACTTACACTCAGCTATACTGCTGTATAGAGAAGGTTCTGTCACTGTTCTCCTGCACAGCTATGTGATTCTCACTTCCTGATTGGTCCATGCTGAAGACACACCCTTCCCCATTGTGGTCATGTGACCACAGACCTCTGACAGCAGCCCTGCTTCTCTATTCTAGCCTGTTGTACTATGTTACTGCATTATGGGGATCTGCAGTTCCATCCTGTATCTACAAACTGCTGATGTTTTTTCTGGTGTATGCACTTACTATACATTATTGTCAGGACTGGTCGCTAAGAAAGACAAGATGGAGGACACAGACAGTGGACCCTAAGCTCAGCCCCACCCACTGTCCCTACCTACTTGCCACAATCTGCCCTAAAATGGCAGCGGGCAACTGGGCGGCGGTCCCTGGCCTGGATAGGTGAAACACACGACAAGACAAACAAAACACAATAAAGAAGAGTTGACAGTCCGGGTCACAACAATCGGGCAGAACAGTACAAATCACAATCCAAAAAGCAAGGTCAATAAACAGGCAATATGGTCAGGGGCAGGCAGCTAGCAGGGATAGTCACAAATACAGGAAAAAGGGTCATAATAAACAGAGCAGAGTAGCAGAAACAGAACCAGGCAGAGACAAGCTCAATATCCGACAGTGAGAGGCAGGCTGGCACACACTATATAGGAGACCAGAGGTCCAGTGCAGAAGCTGATTGGACCAGACCCCTAATCCCCCTCAGAACACCCGGCGCAAGAGCAACCTGACTGGCAGAGAGAACAGTATAACTGACTAGCTAAAAAGCATCAGAGTTAACTCCGGAGTTGCCAGGAGTATCTCAATCAAAGCGGGTGTGGCTAAACAAACCCAGAGGAAATAGAGCAGTAATCAGACAAGGTTCAGGACACTGCACAAACATACAAAAACACTGAATATCAGTGCCATCTCAGCCGTGCAGCGTGAGCTGAGGGGTGCATGGAGTTTGGCACAGGCACATTCATGACAATTATACTTCACATGTGAATTGCTATACTGTACAGTAATATGACATATTCAGCCGTTTCTAAATGTTTGTTTCATTTGTTTTACATGTTAGTCAAAATAAAAAATAATTATTTTTGGGGTGTGAAACCAATTATTTGCATTTATATGATTTCTAATGGAAAAATTAGCTTTGCAAATCATTTTCAGATGACATAATCTCTTTAAGGCAGTGGAACTGTCGCTCTGTGCCGCTCTTCCCCAGATGCTGGGGAAAGCTGGATCCAGTCCTGAGCTGATGAAAGGGATGCAGCAGATATAATTTTGTTATTACTGTAAATTCACTCATCTCTAACATAAATATTTTTTTTTTCACCCTCTGTGGGAGCAGATCTTGGATATGACGTCAGTTTACACCTGGACTTATATCAGTGTTTAGAAATGGACCCTAAACAATTTCCTTTTGTATCATTGGTGACTCTGAATAAAACATGAGCCACATTACCACAAAAGGATCTTCACGAACAGTAGGCTTTATAAAGTGGGTGAAACGTTAGCTAATCCACAATTGGGTATCCCACGGGTTGCTGTTACACATTACTGGCAAATACCCAATATGTAAGCAATACCCAGAAAGTACAGCTAGTACATTTAGAACATGAGTGAAGGCATCTAAACTGTATTTACTTTAGTATAAAAGACAACTGTACCCCACAATCCCATCTAAAGGCTATAACATAGTGCATGATTATCTTTCTCCTTTGTAGGCAATATGCTGCTACTACATACATAAAGGATATTGTCATTTTTATTATTACTTCAAACTCTCAATTTAATGTTGTTCCTAACATAATTGTAAATCTCTGAATTAACCACAAACAAAAAGACTCCCTGCAATCTGCTGTCTACTATCTATTGTTTGAGGAAAGATGTCTCTAGTAATTACTAGATTACAGGAACCCGGGGTTGAGCTTAGCATGTGCTCTGTGCAGGAGAAATGGAGATAGTGTTAGGACCAGTCACACTAAACTCACAGAGAGAAAGTGGACAATAGGCTGAATCCTGCCCACTGTCCCTGCCTACTTGCCCCAGTCTACCCTAGGTGGCAGCGAGCAACTAGGCAGATGAAACGCTGAACAAGAAAAGACAAAACACAATAAGGCAAGGTTGACAGTCTGGGTAATAACAGACGGGCAGCAAAGGTACAGAATCAAAAAACAGGACAGTAGTCAGAGGTCAAGCAAATAGTCAGGGCAGATGGCGGGCAAGGATGGTCAGAATACAAAACAATGGGGACAGAAAACTAGAGGAAATGCACAGATAGAAGTGGGAGAGCTGGGACGCAGGACAGAGAAGCTTTACTGAATAACTAGCACTACACAAAGATACTAAGAAAAACCTTTAGGGAACCAGTCCCATTGGAGAGCCTCCTGGCTCCAGAGCATACACAACTGACAATGAAGAAACTGAAAGGCTGAAAGATCTGTCAGTCACAGAGAAAATTAACACAAAAGCTTCAGTTGTCAAAAGAACTCAGTGGGTGTGCAGCAGCTGAGAACAATAGATTACCAAGCTAGGATCTGCGCCATTACGGTGAAGGCCCCCGACTAAACGGGATGCAGGGACCGCGCCTTCACGATCGCGTCGCACGCGCGGGGGGGGGGGGGGGGGTTGTTGCACCACTAAACCACCACAGATGGGGGAAAAGGTATTTAGATGCAGCTGTCAACTTTGACAGCTGCATCTAAATACCCAATTAGCGGGCACAACGATCGGACCATGCCTGCTAATAGCTGCGGTCCCGGGCTGTATATAGCACCCGGCATCACGGCGGTTCAGAGTAGGGTCGCTGTGCGGCCCCCCTCTGAACTCCACTAGCAACGCCAAGATGTACAGTTACGTCCTGGATCGTCTAGGGGTTAAGATTCCTTATTGCAGAGAATGCATGCTAGTATCACATTATACATTGTTCTAGTTAAATGCCATATTACAATTATCCTTATGAAATGAAGATAATCAGTACAGTAATAATGCACAATATTTTAAGCTATCAAGATCACATTGAAAAGAAAGAAAGGAATAAGATACCTTCAAGTCCAGACTCTCTGTTCCCTCTCAGCCATACAAGACGTTTCAACTTAGTTTATTAAGCAATCTCGGTCAATTATACAGCTTCTACCATGAGGTAAGGATTTAGACTCCACCTCATTCTCCAGCTATTGGCTGTATTATTTACTGTAGCTGGAAAACATGGGATACAAAAAAGTTGAAAGAATCAGGTTAAACTGTGTTTTCCAACCATTGACACTGGAGGTGCCTGCCGCTGTCGATACTATTTTGCACTTTGGCACCACATTAGTCAATAACTATATCACTGCCAGTAAGACTGATAAAAAGTCATACTAGTTCATACCTTAAAAGGGTACCCCAACATCATGTACATTCACTTGTTTTGGGGATCTCAGTTCTGTATTTTGTGGTTGTACGTCCAAGTTGAGCAGTTGTTCAGCACTACAAGTCCCAGAAGGCACTGCTTTCCCTCAGTTCTTCATCACAGTCCTTCCACCCTGCCTACTCCCTGCCCCAAAATTCCTAATTTCCCTGCTCACCATTGCACAGTGAGGTTGAAGTACCTGCACATCATTCATCTTTTTTTTTTTAGCTGTTTGACAGCCGATTTTTGGGGTGGGCATCATTTTGAGCCTATAAAACAGCCGTTATTGCAACTGCAATGTGTGAACACAGCCTAAGGAAGCTTGGTGTAATTACTCCTTGCTCCCCCTAAAGCTTTGTTCACACATAGCACATGTTTTTATTCCATTTCTGCTGCTGTTTTCCCACTACTTTGACAAAACCGCAGCAAAAAAGTGCCGTGTGTGAAGAAAAGAGAATGAGACTGGTTCACGCCGCCCTAAAACCTTGGCAAATAGCCAAGACTTTCTCTACTCCTTGGAGGTTTTTATTGAGACTCTGTGGCAGTTTTGTCACAGAGCAGCATCCTAGTCCTACCAAACAGCTGCAGCATAGTAGTACCAGGGTGGGAAGGGCCATTTCCTTTGGCCCTCCTCAACCTAATAATAATAGCCTGCTACCACCCTGCCCAGGAAAGCCAATTATGATGCTCCAGGACTACTGGTGTGGTGGGTACTGGGGGAAAAATGGGGGGTTAGTGTAAGCCTTTTTATATCGGCTAGCACTAAACCCCCAACTTAGTAATGGATGCCGTCTATCAGACAGTTTTCAACTACCAAGACTGTAAATGAAAGGAAAAACACAAGACACAGTTGACTAAAGCATCTCAAATCATAGAGGCAGGCTGCAGCAGGACCCTCCCCTTCATAGCAATGTATAGCCTGGCCCATAGGGGGTTAATTTAACCCCCTGGGGACCAAACTATAACCCCTTGGCCACCCCAGTTGAGCACAGTCTGGCAAACTGGGGGTTCCATTAACCCCCTGGGGACCAGACTGTGACACTCTCCTCCTAGTGACTCAGGGGTCACTTAACCCCTTTCTTTCTGGAGTGGGTGCCATTGGGTCGGCATTAGGACCAGAACACAGACTTCAGTGGTGAAGTCCATGTTTGGATACAAACGCTGCTCTGAAAAACAAGGCCAAAAACACATCTGCACATGCATGGAAAAAATGACATGCACCTCTTGGACGTTTTTATGTGGCCTTTTTGGGTTTTTTTGCAATGAAAAACACCAAACAAGTGTGTGTGAGGGCCCCCTCAGGAATAATTACACATTGCAGTTTCACTGTAGTACTGCATCATTTCTGTGAAGACATTGTAGTGCTGTGAAGTCCAATGTGTGTCAACATGGCCTCATGGTGTAAAACACGACATGGAGAGAGAGAGGAGCGGCTGCACATCACACCCATGGCTGATACTAATGCTGCTAGGCTAATTTTTAAAAAACAACGTCAGGATGTTGGCATACAATTTGATCAAACCATAACGCCCCGTGTACCACGTGCAGGTATCCTGGTTCACACGGGTCCCCACGCTAAGTCCACACCGTGCCGGTTGGCCGCCATCAACCCCGCAAAGCGTGTACATGCAGGGAAGGGAGGCCATGGAATGGCCCTGCAACCCCAATGCCACAGGACCAAACGCAAAATACCCACCAATACCTAGCCAGCACCACCGGGGGAGAATTGTAACTGGTGTGCTTTCTTTGTTAATAGCAAAGAAATAACGTTTAGGGGGATATACACATAGAGTCACGGATTTCATCTGCTGCAAAACCACACAAGTAGTTTATGTCATCACCTGCCCGTGCGGTTTGTTCTATATTGGGAAAACCGCACGGGCACTTAACAGACGGTTCTATGAGCATGTACGCTCTATACGCACAGGCCAAGGTACAACGAGACTTATTCACCACATAAATAAGGTACACAGAGGAGACACAACAGTTTTAAGGTTCATGGGTCTCGAACGAGTCTTCAGAAGGAGTGGAATTGATACCAATAAAATATTATTAAGAACAGAAGCACGTCTAATAATGACTACTAATGCACAAGTTTATATAGGATTCAATGATCACATAGATCTAGGAATGTTTCTCTGAACACATTATGTAGTGATAACAAGTAGTGTTTTTAACATATACGTGTCATATACTCCCTACGCGTCATTGACAAAGGTGTATGCATTGCTTAAGGTATGCAGTGTCCTAGCCGCCTGCAATGTCCTGATGTGAACAGCATTTTTCAACATAATAAAGATTACAGCACGGACCGGTGAGTGCCCTTACATTTTTTCTTCATTTGAGACTGTGTGTACGCATTACTGCAACTCTAGTAAGTGAGCACTACTGTTTTTCTGAATGCTCCATTCAAGTGTAATACTCTTAACATTTGGTCCCGGATCCAAGCCGCATGGTGGTAGTAGTACCGGTAGCTATATCTCTATTAGATTGTTATTTACAAATGTGTTTCAGTTCCTGTCTGCATTTGCAGGTACCCACTGTCATATAGGTGACACAGACGCACAATGGCTTTATCGTTTTGTTTTAGCATGGATCATGTCCCCAAATGAATCAGAAACACCTACAGATGTGTGTATGGGGCCATAGAATCATGAATCATAATGTCACATGATTCATGTGAATATAACAATTTTTAGGATCCAGCTTGCACCATATGATAATATGCAAGTTTGGGTCTATTATACAGTAAGAAACCAGACACTTTCTAGAGCAACATTAAAGGTTCATTAATGCAAATCTAATTCAAGGTAAAAAAGAGGGACATGTAATTGGAAAAGAGGGACAGAGGAACGTGGGTCAAAAGTAGGGACTGTCCCTTCAAAAGAGGGACACTTGGGAGGTATGGGTATACAGGACACTACGGGTATACAGGACCCCAAAACTATACACTACAGGTATAAAGGACCTCCACAAACTATATACTACAGGTATAAAAGAACCCCTAAACTATACACTATAGGTATACAGGACCCCAAAAGTATACACTCTAGGTATAAAGGACCATAAAACTAAACACTACAGGTGCACAGGACCCCCAAAACTATACACTACAGATATACAGGACCTCCACCAACTATGTACTACACGTATACAGGACCCCAAACTATACACTACAGGTGTACAGGACCCGAAAACTATACACTACAGGTATACAGGGCCCCCAAAACTCTATACTACAGGTATACAGAACCTCCACCAACTCTATACTACAGGTATACAGGACCGGCAAACTATACACTACAGGTATACAGAACCATAAAACTATACACTACAGGTATATAGGACCATAAAACTAAACAATACAGGTATACAGGCCCCCAAAACTATACACTACCAAGCCTGATCACTGCAGGTGGCGGCATAAATATGGATTCTGCATGTTTTCCACATGGACAATTGTATGTTGCTACTTCAGAGTTGTATCAGGTAAAATTTTTATGTCTATGTACCTGCCAATAACACTGCCAATGTTGCACATAACCAGGCTGTATATAACGAGGCTCTGTATATAACACTGCCAATGTTGTATATAACCAGGGGGGGGACAATGCAGGGGACATTATTATAAGTATATGGGATAATGCAGGGGACATTATTATACTTATATGGGACAATGCAGGAGACATTATTGTACGTATATGGGACAATGCAGGGGACATTATTATAAGTATATGGGACAATGCAGGGGACATTATTATACGTATATTGGACAATGCAGGGGACTTTACTATACGTATATGGGACAATGCAGGGGACATTATTATACGTATATGGGACAATGCAGGGGACATTATTATATGTATATAGGACAATGCAGGGGAAATTATTATATGTATATGGGACATGCAGGGGACATTATTAGAATATGTGGGGCAATGCAGGGGGACATTATTCTTATATGGGAGGAACAGCAGAGGGCGACCCACATACCTACTGACTTTAGTGCACCAAGCAGCAGAATTACTACAGTTTGGGAGCCTATAGGAGAGTAAAAGGCTAGGAAGTTACTAGAAATATGCGGAGCCTAAGATGTTTGTCTGGCAGGTTCTGAAGAGATGAATTGTAGCTGCAAGAAATCTTCCTGGTCGCCTGGGCCAGATGGAGAGGAAAAGGAAAGTGACGCCTCAGATCAAAAAAGACCTGTGAGTCACTGAATGATGTTTTTGTACTCAGGAGAACATTATTTGTCAGGGGTGCAACACCAATCTATGCCATAATACACACACTGCTTCTTCCTAGTAGCTCAAATCTTAATAATAGCCCCCCCCCCCTTTCATCTATCCTGTTCCCATCTGCCTTTCTCTCTACCTGTGCTGCCTGGTGCCCGCTCATGTGCCAGCCTCCCTCCCTGTGCTGCCCGATGCCCTCATGTGCCTCCCACCCTCCCGGTGCTTCCCTGTGCCCGCTCATGTGCCAGCCTCCCTTTCAGTGCTACCCGCTCATGTGCCTCCCTTCCCTGTGCTGCCCTGTGCCCGCTCATGTGCAAGTCTCCCCCCCCCATGCTGCCCGGTGCCTGCTCATGTGCCTCCGCCCCTTTCTATGCCGCCCGGTGCTCGTTTATGTGCCTCCCTCCCCGTGCTGCCCGATGCCCACTCATGTGCCTTTCCCCCTCCCGCCCACCCTTCCTGCCTTGTGCCGTGCAGCAGGGTGAGCGCTCCTTACCTGCCTTCCTCTATTTGTCCCTGCCGCCTCTCTCCTGTTGGTCAATTACTGCAGCTGGAGAGAGGTGGCAAGGACCGATAGAGGAAGGCAGGTAAGTAGCGCTCACCCCGCTGCAACCCAACCCTGGATAAACGGGCTCTGCGCTGGAGGTTTGAGGATAACCCTAGTGTGAACAGGTGTATAGGTGCAGGTGTGACAAAATAGACCAGAGTCCAATAGCTTAACCAGGATAACTTGGTTTACTGGTAAAAACCTCAGTGCAATACAAGTTAAGAACACTTTTGGAAAAGCAGGTGCCGGCAAGATGTAAAAAATATTCTCCTCTTCCCTCTGCTTCAGGATTCTGGATGTTCTGAAAAAAATAAATAAAAAAAATAGATTAGATAATAGATAAGGTTAGATTAGATAATAAGACAATACATCAGATCATGTTGGTGTTCTAAATCACATTGATGATAATGTTCATTATATTCTTTACATTGATGATGATGATGAATTATAGTATATACTTACCAATCTAACCTGCCACTGAGTGAATCCATATGATGACCCCATCCTCAGGAATTATTTTCTGAGGTTTTTCTGTAAAATAGAAGATGTAAATTATTTTACAGTGTGAATGGTGCAATTGTACATAAGACAGGTAAAAAAGACAAGTTTCCACTCCTGACAGTAACATGGACACCATGTAGATGAGTTATATTATTGTTAGATGGGTCATAAAAATAGACTTACCTTGGGCAGGCAGTTTAGCAGCCCTTATCTCTCTCCAGGCTATGAATTTCATACTAAAAAGGAAATGCAGAAGGTTATAAGGATGTCCCTGTGCTATACGGTAACAACAGAGACCATAAGGAGTGACTCCCATTACAGAACAAAGACAAGATAAACATACAGTATATGGTGATAGTAACTTACCACAGATACTCGATCAGCCATCCTAGGAAGATCAGCACAAGTATAATGAAAATAATAAAAAATGCAAATTGCAGCTCCAAAATCCCTGAAAAAGAAAGAATTGTTTTTAGAATGTTTATTTGGAGAATTTGCACCCATATAAATTCTCTCCATTGCCCATAGACAGAACATAAACATATTGGGGTACTTACCATCCCTCGACGTTCTCCACGCCATCCTTTGCCCATCAAAGGTAACAGCCAGCGTGTCAGCTGGAATTTACCCCTGCTCAGCATTGTGACATCATCATGATGTCATACATACATACATACATGCTAATGATGCTGCATCCTACTATATAATACTGATAACTAGCCGCTGTTTATGCATGGGCAGAATGATTATATGGGGGAAAATATCTGGATGGGGTTTTTTTTTCAAATACTTCTCAATATATGAATTATCCTTCTATTAATATATAACATTATGCTATTATTATACATTAATGTTACATAACCCAAATTTCTAAAAACAGGCTAAAAATATGTCACATACATGTAATATTTGTATTATGATGAGGTATTTTCTCTCATAGGAAATGCTGCTATAAAGGGGCATTGCCATCAGAGACCCACAGGGTATCTGAATGTGGTAAATGGTTTATTAGAAAGTTTATATATTTTCTGCCACTGTTCCACCGATGTCCACTGTCCAGGGCTTATATAAATAACTGGCTGACTGACATCTTTTTTAACCCCTTGCCCCAAAATGAAGTCCTTGGACATCATGAAATGCCAGTACTTAATGTATTTTGACGTCCCAGGACGCCATGAATGTAAACACGCACCGTGCAAGGTGATGTTTACTGTTCCCAGCTGCTGGCAGGACCCAGGGTCTCCTAGCAACAGCTACACAGGAGACAAACCCAAGCCCGGACGGTCAGTTTAACTCTATAAATGCTGTGGTAAATACTGACCGTGGAATCTATAGGTTTGACAGTAGGAGGGAGCCCCCCTGTCATCCATCGGGACCCTCGCAGTGCAATCGCAGGGTCCCGATATATGCCCAAGCCTGCTGGATACCTGTGGCGCCTGCGGCTGTGTATCTGCCGATGTGGAGAACATGCCCCCAGCGCTCTGTATCCTTATCTGATGTGGCCCCCTAGATGTGTTGGATGTATATTGCTGACAGGAGGGGGGGCTCCCCCTGTCACCCATCAGGACCCCTGCCATGCGATCGCAGGGTCCCAATATGTCTTTGAACCTCCTATTTCAACTGCAACCGGCAGCTGCAGCTACGGAAGCCTGTGAGATCGGTCGCAGGCTCTGTAAGTGTCAGTGTCTGACAGCCTGTCAGAGGTTTCAGCTGATCTCTTAGGCTGCATTTCAATCAGGAGGTTTAGAGACACATCGGGACCCCGCGACCGCAGAGCAGGGGTACCGATGGGTGACAGGGGGAGCCCCCCTCCTGTCAACAATATACATCAAACACATTAGGGGGACCACATCAGATAAAGATGCAGAGCGACGGAGGCTAAGTCAGCCTGCTCAGACCGCGCAACAGACTACGCTCAGACTACGGGCAGTGCCCATGGGTGACAGGGGAGCTCCCTCCTTCTGTCCCCCTATAGATTGCACACATTGGGACCCTGTGATGGCTAGTATAACACATAGCACTACATCAGTACTGCTATGTGCTATACCTGTCAGCAGGGCCGCCATCAGGGCAGTATTGGCAGTACAGTTGTATGGGGCCCGGGCCCAAACTAGAATTCAGGGGGCCCGCTGAAGCTCCTAACAACTGTACTGCATACAAGCGCACTGCTCCTGCTGTCTGTCAGCCGCTCACTGTCAGGAGCGGAGCTGAGAGAAGACACAAGCAGGGCCCCCTCCTCACTCCCCCCGGGCCCCTCCCCAGCCACCTCAGTACCTTCTCTGGCAGCGTTCTCTGTCGGGACAAGAGGGGGAGGGGCCCGGAGCTGGCTGTGTGCAGGAGAGAAGATGAGGACTGCACCTCATGCTGCCCCAGACTTTCCCTGCAGAACGTAAGTGTACTGGTGCGTGTGTTAGTGAGTTGTGAGTGTGTTAGAGAGTTGGGGGGGGGGGGGGGTCGTCTAGAGTGGGGGTTCTGCAGCAGCTGTGTATGATGAGGTTCTGCAGCAGCTGTGTATGATGAGGTTCTGCAGCAGCTGTGTATGATGAGGTTCTGCAGCAGCTGAGGTGTATGATGAGGTTCTGCAGCAGCTGAGGTGTGTATAAGGTTCTGCAGCAGCTGAGGTGTATGATGAGGTTCTGCAGCAGCTGAGGTGTATGATGAGGTTCTGCAGCAGCTGAGGTGTATGATGTTCTGCAGCATCTGAGGTGTATGATGAGGTTCTGCAGCAGCTGAGGTAAGTATGAGGTTCTGCAGCAGCTGGGGTGTGTATGATGAGGTTCTGCAGCAGCTGGGGTGTGTATGATGAGGTTCTGCAGCAGCTGGGGTGTGTATGATGAGGTTCTGCAGCAGCTGAGGTGTATGATGAGGTTCTGCAGCAGCTGAGGTGTGTATGATGAGGTTCTGCAGCAGCTGAGGTGTGTATGATGAGGTTCTGCAGCAGCTGAGGTGTATGATGAGGTTCTGCAGCAGCTGAGGTGTATGATGAGGTTCTGCAGCAGCTGAGGTGTGTATGATAAGGTTCTGCAGCAGCTGAGGTGTGTATGATGAGGTTCTGCAGCAGCTGAGGTGTGTATGATGAGGTTCTGCAGTAGCTGAGGTGTATGATGAGGTTCTGCAGCAGCTGAGGTGTGTATGATGAGGTTCTGCAGCAGCTGAGGTGTGTATGATGAGGTTCTGCAGCAGCTGAGGTGTATGATGAGGTTCTGCGGCAGCTGAGGTGTGTATGATGAGGTTCTGCAGCAGCTGAGGTGTGTATGATGAGGTTCTGCAGCAGCTGAGGTGTGTATGATGAGGTTCTGCAGCAGCTGAGGTGTATGATGAGGTTCTGCAGCAGCTGAGGTGTGTGAGGAGGTTCTGCAGCAGCTGAGGTGTGTATGATGAGGTTCTGCGGCAGCTGAGGTGTGTATGATGAGGTTCTGCAGCAGCTGAGGTGTGTATGATGAGGTTCTGCAGCAGCTGAGGTGTGTATGATGAGGTTCTGCAGCAGCTGAGGTGTATGATGAGGTTCTGCGGCAGCTGAGGTGTGTATGATGAGGTTCTGCAGCAGCTGAGGTGTGTATGATGAGGTTCTGCAGCAGCTGAGGTGTATGATGAGGTTCTGCGGCATCGCTATCCAAGCAAAACAATGGTTTGATACACAGATTTCCTGGTATTCGATACTGTTAGGCTATGTTCACATGCCGGAAGAGACCGGCTGGGTCACGGAACGGCCGATCTCTGAAAAGATCATCCCGGCTGGTACTGCAGTACCGGCCAGATGATCTTTCCAGCTGCAATGTTCTGATGCGGGCGCATCAGCACGCGCCCGCATCAGAACTTCCTACAGCACATAATGAAGCGAGCGGCCGCTCCATAGTGCACTGACATGCCAGTTGTTTGCGGCGCCGCAAGGGATCCCGGCCGGAGTGTATACTATGTGTATATGCTCCAGCCGGTATCCCATAGTTGGTAAAGCAACGTATATTCTCATAATAATAATCACGGCCATTGTACAACGGCCAGGATTTTATGAAAATATACGTTGTGTGGACATAGCCTTAAGCTGCATAATAGCACAGTTTAACATAAAGTATAATACCGAGAACACAGCGGACAGCTAACTGAGCGACGGCCATGTTCTCTGTGTGCCCTTAGTGTCACCCCCACAGCCCAGCCCAATCTCCGCTTCCAGTGGCCTCAACTTCAAATAGTCGGCACTTAGAGATCGCTTGTGCCGGCTATTTTACAGTGTAGATACCGCAGTCACAACTGACAGTGGCATTTAACCCCTCCAGAGCCGCTCCATATGAAGCAGGGGTCTGCTGTATATGGAGCAAGCCCTCACTGCCAATGACTGCGGCCTGCACTCACGCAGACAGCAGTCATTTAACCATTGCAGGGAACGCCCAGACACCCCTTCTCCCCAGGACCTGCAGGTGCAGCAGCAGCGGTCCCGCCCCCATCCTCTCCCCAGGACCCGTCATTGCAGTGGTCCTTTATCTCCCCCCGGGGACCACTGGTCCGGTGGTACAACAACTCCCAGCATACCTTCTTGTGCATTACAGTAGTACACAAGAAGTAGTGCACAAGAAGATATGCTGGGAGTTGTAGTGCACAAGAAGGTATGCTGGGAGTTGTTGTGCCGGGAGGCTGTTGCTGCAGTGTGCGTTGTGCACTACGACTCCCAGCATGAGGTTCTGCAGCAGCTGAGGTGTAATATGAAGTTCTGCAGCAGCTGAGGTGTAGTATAATGTCTGTTTACCTTCATAATACACCTCAGCTGCTGCAGAACCTCATAATATGCCTCAGCTGCTGCAGAACCTCATAATACACCTCAGCTGCTGCAGAACCTCATAATACCTCAGCTGCTGCAGAACATCATCCTACACCTCAGCTGCTGCAGAACCTCATCATACACCTCAGCTGCAGAAGAACCTCATCATACACCTCAGCTGCTGCAGAACCTCATCATACACCTCAGCTACTGCAGAACCTCATCCTACACCTCAGCTGCTGCAGAACCTCATAATACCTCAGCTGCTGCAGAACCTCATACTACACCTCAGCTGCTGCAGAACCTCATAATACACCTTAGCTGCTGCAGAACCTCATAATACACCTCAGCTGCTGCAGAACCTCATCATACATCTCAGCTGCTGCAGAACCTCATCATACACCTCAGCTACTGCAGAACCTCATCATATACCTCAGCTGCTGCAGAACCTCATAATACCTCAGCTGCTGCAGATCATCCTACACCTCAGCTACAGCAGAACATCATCCTACACCTCAGCTGCAGAAGAACCTCATCATACACCTCAGCTGCTGCAGAACCTCATCATACACTTCAGCTGTTGCAGAACCTCATCATACACCTCAGCTGCTGCAGAACCTCCTCACACACCTCAGCTGCTGCAGAACCTCATCATACACCTCAGCTGCTGCAGAACCTCATAATACACCTCAGCTGCTGCAGAACCTCATCATAATACACCTCAGCTACTGCAGAGCCTCATCATACACCTCAGCTGCTGCAGAACCTCATAATACACCTCAGCTGCTGCAGAACCTCATCATAATACACCTCAGCTACTGCAGAGCCTCATCATACACCTCAGCTGCTGCAGAACCTCATCCTACACCTCAGCTGTTGCAGAACCTCATCATACACCTCAGCTGCTGCAGAACATCATCATACACCTCAGCTGCTGCAGAACCTCATCATACATCTCAGCTGCTGCAGAGCCTCATCATACACCTCATCTGTTGCAGAACCTCATCCTACACCTCAGCTGGAGCAGAACCTCATAATACACCTCAGCTGCTGCAGAACCTCATAATACACCTCAGCTTCTGCAGAACCTCATAATACACCTCAGCTTCTGCAGAACCTCATAATACACCTCAGATGCGGCAAAACCTCATCATAATACACCTCAGCTGCTGCAGAACCTCATCATACATGGAAAAAAAACAGGCTTATAATGTTAGTCTATGGTGTCTTTTTTTTTCTTACACAGAGCGGGGGAGAGGATGCGCTGCAGTGGTCTTCTCCTGATCGGTATGGGTTTGAATGCTCGAACCTGGACCGATCAAAACTTTTGATATGTCTCTATAACATGTCAAAAGTTTTTTTTAAATGACTGGTACCCTTTAAATCAGTGATGGCTAGACTTGACACTCCAGCTGTGTCAAACCTACAATTCCCAAGGTTAGCCATCACTGCTTTAACGGGTACCTCTTTCAAAGTTGATGTCTCTGGAGTGGTGTTCAGACACAGGTGCTACTGGGAGATTGGGTGGAACTGGTCTGGTGTGGGACATATCGAATAAAACCAAATCCTCTACAGGCAGCTGTGTCCCACGCCACACCAGAGACATTAGTCAAAGATATGTCCCGGATTTTTTGTTAATGGGGGGCCCAGACACTTTGGGTGTATGGGGCCCAGAAATTCCTGATGGCGGCCCTGCCTGTCAGTGTCAGGTATAGCACATAGCAGTATTAAAGAACTGCTTTGTCTTACACTAGCCATCACAGGGTCCCAATGTGTACCTGCTGAACATGGCCCCCAGTACAGTAACCTGTGGGATCGAGCCACAGACTCTGTCTCACAGGCTGTCAGTGTAAAACTGACAGCTATAGCACATAGCAGTACTAATGTACTGCTATGTGCTATATTAGCAATCTAACGATACCAGTGTTAAGTCCCCTAGAGGAACAAAATAATAAAGTGAAAAAATAAATATAATAAAGTGTAAAAACATAAATAAAAATAAAGTAAAAAATATAAAAAGTGATCCTTCCCCAATAAAGGCATTACAAAAAGCTGAAAAATTTAAAAAAAAAAAAAAAAAAACATACATATTTGGTATTGCCGTGTTCGTAATGAGCTGTACTCTAAAACCATATTAAGTTTTATTGTGCTTGGTGAATGCCGGGGGAGAAAACCGAAAAAAAAATATCACCAGCATTGCTAATTTTGGTCATCTCAACCCCCAAAAAAGTAGAACAAAAATGATCAAAAGATCGCACATATCACAAGTTTGATATTAACAAAAAGTACAGCTTGTCCCATAAAAAAACAAGACCTCATACAATTATACCAGCCAAAAAAGTAAAACAATTATAGCTGTCAGAATATTACCACCCAAAAACAACTGCTTCATCAGAATCTGCACTAAAAATTCAAAAGGACGCTCCTTCCCTTCCGAGCCCTACCATGTGACCAAACAGCAGTTAATGCCCACATATGGGGTACTTTTGTACTTGTGTTACAAATTTTGAGGTAAATTTTGTCTTGGTTCTTTGTAAAAATATGAAATTTTAAACAAAAAGAAAATATTAATGGAGAAAAATAAGGAATGCTTGTACGGTCAAAATACTCACTATACCTCTCGATTAAATCTTTGAGGGGTGCAGTTTTTAATATGGGGTGACTTATGGTGGATTCTAACATACAAGCTGCTCAAATTCACTTCACAAATGAATTAGTCCCTAAAAAAAATAGATTTTGGAAATTTTCATAAAAATTTTAAAATTGCTGATAAACTTCTAAGCCCTGTAACATCTTAAGACTATGTTCATGCAACGTATTTTTTTGTATTTATGCGGCAAAAACGGCCATAGAAACTACGAAAAATATGGTGTCTATGGGATCCGGCTGGAACGTATGCACATAGTATACGCCCCGGCCGGGACCCCTCGTGTCGCCGCAAACAACTTACATGTCAGTTTTCTGCGGCCACTAATCAGTGAATAGCGCCCGTAGGAAACCATGTCAGTGCACACTATGAAGTGAGCCGCTCCGGCCGCTTGCTTCATAGGGTGCTATGGGGAGTTCTGATGCGGGCGCGCAGAACTCTACGACCATAAAGATCATCCGGCCAGTACTGCAGTAACTGCCTGCAGTACACGGCCGGTACAATACGCCATATGAACATGGCCTAAGAAAGTAGAACATGTTTACCAAATCACGCCAAAACATAGCAGACTTATTGCTAATGTGACAGTAATTTATGCAGCATGACTAACTTTTTTAAAGCAGAAATTTTCTGCCATACTATACATACATTTTCTCAAAAAACACCTAATATATTGACCAATTGAATACAATAACAAATTGCAATGTGAATCGTGAGCATACGTTAAAGCATTGCAAAGTTAGGCTAGTGTGTTGCCCTGCCGCAGCCACTGATTGGCCGGGCGGGAGAGCAGTACGCCGGGACCCCGTGCAGCGAGGACAGGTAATGTATACAGAGCGGGAGCCGGGCGGCAACTGAAGGGGTTAAGCGGCCGGCAGAATTACATACACGCAGCGGTCGTTCAGACCGTTGCGTGTATGTAGTGAAAGTGATCTGCCAGGACCTAGCCGACTCGCAGCATTATTAACGCTGCGAGTCGGTACGTGTGAAGCTACCCTTAGGATGAGAAAAATCGATAAACGAGGCATTTGCCCTCTATGAATATGATTATTGCACATATTTTAGCTCGGCATTGAATTAGTCTACCTTCTTGAACCTTGTGTGATTAGGGCCGGAAATGATTTCTTGCCCATCTGATGCTGCATAGGAGCACCAGAATGCCAGTCTGTTATTGACTTGGAAGATAGCTTAAAAGGAAAAGGAACTTTTCCCATGGCTTTGGTAGACATCAGTAACCGGCAAGAGAGTAGATATGTTTTCTTTTTTCCTTTTGATAGACATATGATATCTGTGGATGGTTATAATGATAAGCATAAGTCCGTAAAAACGGAAATGATGTATTTTGCCCATAAGAAGCCGAACATGGGCTTCTGTCTTTCCAGTCCTTTTCGCACACATGCGCAGCTCTCTTTACATACTGCGAACGTTTACGATGATAGGCGTAAGTCTGTATAACCGGAAATGATGCAATTTGCCCACATGAAGCCGGATAGGGGCTTCTGATTCTCCAGTCTTCCTCTGACACATGCGCAGTACATTTTAATATACGCCGTGGTCGCCATTTTGCTCCGGCCAAATAGGACGCAGGACTATGATGTATTCAATACACCAGGTATGCTCCAGATTAATCAATAAATGAACACATATGTGAACTGTGTATAAATAGGATCCCCATACGATATTCCCTACCTCTGACGAAGTTCCTGGTGGACGTAACGCGTAGGGCATCATGGGTCACCCCAATTTGCACCTACTTCCCATGCACATGGTGATATGACTTGTTTGGCTATATAGCTTATTTATTTAATTTTGTGAATTTGGCTTTTTTTTACACTATGTAGTATTTGGATTTGTGTTTCTGTATATTGTAGTGGTAAATATTTTTGACTAGCACTTTCAGACACAGCACTTTATAATATATTTATTGGTAATACCTTGTGTATATGTGTGTCTATTCATTGGGAAGGTTGTGGTATACATCTTAATTGGGTTGTAGACCTGGGGGTTTCCTTATATTGTCTCGTTATCCCATGTTGTTTTCTGATTTTAATTGTTTTTAATCATGTATAGGGATCCTAGTCTTAAATGCTGTTTGTAATAATTGATGATGTATTTCCAATAAAGATTTGTTTATAATTTTTTCTATCCGGGTGTGCGCTTGCATTGTTATGGGCTTACTCCTTTTTTGGGTTTTGTAGTTGTGGTTTTACAGTTAGTATGCCCTAAGCAGCACCCTGGTGGGTTGTGCAGTCTCCCCCTAGCTAAATGCACACTGCTTCCTCCTCCCCCTCCTCCACACTGGGTCCAATACAGTCCTATTACTGCTGCTGGTTCCACTGTCAAATGTCTGTTTTCCACCCTACTGGGTCCAAGGAACTGTGTGTCCTATCCCCCGTGTAATCACTTAGACGTTTGCTGTCAATGAATGGAAACACCCAGTAACCTTGTTTGCTGTCACTGAATGGAAACACCCAGTGTCCTTGTTTGCTGTCACTGAATGGAAACATACAGTAACCTTGTTTGCTGTCACTGAATGGAAACACACAGTAACCTTGTTTGCTGTCATTGAATGGAAACACCCAGTGTCCTTGTTTGCTGTCACTGAATGGAAACACCCAGTGTCCTTGTTTGCTGTTAATGAATGGAAACACACAGTAACCTTGTTTGCTGTCACTGAATGGAAACACACAGTGTCCTTGTTTGCTGTCACTGAATGGAAACACACAGTAACCTTGTTTGCTGTCACTGAATGGAAACACCCAGTGTCCTTGTTTGCTGTCCCTGAATGGAAACACAGTGTCCTTGTTTGCTGTCACTGAATGGAAATACACAGTAACCTTGCTTGTTGTCACTAATTTTGGGATGGTTCATATGCTACCTCTATTTCACTATTCGTTCATCACTAGTGCAGTATTATTGCTGGCAATTTTTTTTTACTATTTTTGCACTTAGATTTTTTCCCCTTTTTTCATTGTAATAGCAACTGCAACTAAACGAAACTATACCCTATCAGACTCCCACTATTGTAGCTGCAATTATTCAGCCGTTAGAGCAAGGTTCGTTTTCGGTTCGGACAAAGCCGAACTTAATGAAAGTTCGCCGGATCGAACCGAAACGAACTTTTCAAAAGTTCGCTCATCCCTACTTTCTGTATATTTTTTCACATGCTCCATCGTTTGCACAGTGCACTGGTCATTTTATATACACTTATATGGAATTTACATTTAAATATCTAAATTGTATACAATATTATACAATTATTTGATTATAAATGAAAACCTAGCATTAACCCCTCAACAACCCTGGGCGTACCTGTACGTCAAAGGCCGTCAATGGGTGTTGAGAGCGGGGCCGCGCTGTGAACCCTCGCGGTCCCGGATAGCTGCATCCGATTACCTTATGCAGCCCTTTCCTGGTGTCTAGTGAGGTGGATGCCCCCCCCCCCTTGGGACGTTGTCCCAGAGGAGCGATCCACACGTCCGGCTTCGGCCAGGGTCTACAGCAGCCGGAAGCAACCTATTGCCTATCTCATTGTTCTTAATGAGAGATCAGTGTGCATATGCTAGAAGTCCCCCAGGGGGGCTTCTAGTATAAGTGTAAAAGAAGAAAAAAAAAGTGTTGTTGTTAATAAAAAAAAAACTCCCCTAATAAAAGTTCAAATCACCCCCCTTTAAAAATAAATAAATAAACATGTTTTGCATCGCCGCATGAAAAAAATCCCAGAATGCAAGATTGCGTATTTTTAATCTCATCAAATCCAGAAAAATTGTAATAAAAAGTGGTCAAAAAGTCGCATATGTGCAATCAAGGTATAGATAGAAAGAACACATCATGGCGCAAGAAATGACACCTCAGACAGCCCCATAGACCAAAGGATAAAAGCGCTATAAGCCTGGGAATGGAACGATTTTAAGGAACAAATATTTGTTAACAATGGTTTGAATTTGAATAAAAGTTAAACATGTTACATATCGCTGTAATCGTAACAACTTAAGAAACATATATAACAAGTCAGTTTTACCCCATGGCGAACAGCGTAAATAAAAATACCCTCCAAATAAAAGAAATGTGTACTTTATGAAAAATTCAGCCTGTCATTGCAAAGTACAATTAGTTTCGCAAAAAATAAGGGTTCATGTGGGTTTCTAGGTGAAAAAATGCAAGTGCTATGGCCTTTTAAGCACAAGGAGGAAAAAACACAAAAATTTTAATTGGCCCCGTCTTCTAATGGTTAAAGGAAAACTCCGGGCACAATCTTTTTTTTTTAATATCTTATTAGATAAGCAAAGTTATACAAATTTCTAATGTACACTTAAATGAACATATAGAGCTATTTCCCTCAATTTAGTAGATTACACAGACTTCAATTTCTCTAAAAAAAAACTGTTAAACCCCGGTTTAAGTACCTGAAGAGTCCAGCAGGGGGCTCAGTATATGTAGAAATATAGAAGTAGAAGTCTAAGCAGGTGTATATGTAGTGCAATCATCCCTGTCCCCAGCTCCCTCCCATGCAGCAGGTGAACTCTTTACGTACAATCTATCCTGTTCCCATCTTCCTCCCTCCCCAACCCGTGCTGCCTGTTTTCCACTCATGTGCCTCCCACTCATGTGCCGCCTGTGCCCATTCATGTGCCAGCCTCGCTCTCCGTGCTGCCCGGGGCCCGCTCATGTGCCTCCCACCCTCCCGTTGCTTTCCTGTGCCCGCTCATGTGTCAGCCTCCCTCGCAGTGCTACCCGCTCATGTGCCTCCCTCCTCGTGCTGCCCTGTGCCCGCTCATGTGCCAGTCTTCCTCCCCGTGCTGCCCGGTGCCTGCTTATGTCCTGTCCTCTCTCTCTCTCTCTCTCTCTCTCTCTGTGCCGCCCGATGCTCGTTCATGTGCCTCCCTCCCCGTGCCGCCCGGTGCCCACTCATGTGCGCCCCCCCCCCCTCCCGCCCTTGCTGCCTTGTGCCGTGCAGCAGGGGGAACGCTCCTTACCTGCCTTTCTCTATCCGTCCCTGCGGTCTCTCTCCTGCTGATCAATTACTGCAGTGGGAGAGAGGTGGCAAGGACCGATAGAGGGAGGCAGGTAAGGAGCGCTCACCCCACTGCACGGCACCAGGCAGCACAGGGCGGGCGGGTGAAGGGGAGGCACATAAGCAAGCAACAGGCAGCACAAGGGGGGAGGTGGGCACTGGGCAGCACAGGGGAGTGAGGTTGGCACATGAGCAGGAAGCACAGAGAGGGAGGTATATGAGCGGGCACTGGGGAGCACGGAGAGGGAGGCTGGCACATGAGCGGGCACTGGGCAGCACAGGGAGGGAGGCAGATGAGCGGGCAGCACAGGGAGAGAGGGAGGCAGATAGGAATGGTACAGATGGTAACTAAAGAGTTTACCGACTTCATGGGAGGGGGCTGGGGCTAGGGATGATTGCACTGCATAGACTTCTACTTCTATACTGTTACATACACTTTTACATGTACTGCACCCCCTGCTGGACTCTTCAGGTAGATACACCCGGTTTGTGACCATGTTTTTTTTTTTTTTTTAGAGAAATTGAAGCCTGTCTGATCTACTAAATAGTGGGGAATAGCTCTATATGTACATTTCCCATAATTAGTGTACATTAGGAATTTGTTTGACTTTGCTTAGCTAATAACATATTAAATAATAGATTTAGGGTGGAGTTGTCCTTTAAACAGGTGTTAAAAACTGTATTGGGACACTACATGTGTATACAAAAACTGGGGGCACATTGTGCATATAGTATGTGCTTAAAATCAGATTATACCAACCGCTAGAGACCGCGGATTGCATTAGCTAAGCTCCAGCTCCCCAGATCTAAAGGTGGGATAAACTTCCTAGACTTAAGAAGATACAATATTGCATGCCTATTGAGACATTGCATAGATTGGATCCAGGGATCAACTACGAATTCCAATTTGGCTCTAGAGGCAGATTTGGCCGCTCCATGGTCCCTACCAGCGTTGCTACACACAAAATGCTCAGCATTACCACCTGGGATTAAACTAAACTTAAAGCGACTCTGTACCCACAATCTGACCCCACCAAACCGCTTGTACCTTCAGATAGCTGCTTTTAATCCATGATCTGTCCTGGGGTCCGTTCGGCAGGTGATGCAGTTATTGTCCTAAAAACAACTTTTAATCCTACAGCGCTGTGTCTAACGGCCGGGGCTTACATTTTTATATGCATTAGGCTGGCATAACCTCTCCTTCCCTCCTCAGCATTAGGAATGATCCAGGAACATTAACTGCTGTTTGAGCTTTGCACAGGTGTATTAACGATCCAGCCCATGTTCATTATGCACACAGAAGGGGAATAGGAAGCAATCTGCCTGGAGCATTCCTAATAATGAGGAGGGTGGGGAGGAAGGACAGAGAGGTTATGCCAGCCTAATGCATATACTAATGTAAGCCCCGGCCGTTAGACACAGCGCTGTAGGATTAAAAGTCGTTTATAAAACAATAACTGCATCACCTGCCGAACAGACCCCAGGACAGATCTTGGATTAAAAGCAGCTATCCGAAGGTACAAGTCGCTTGGGGGAACAGATTGTGTGTACAGTACAGAGTCACTTTAATACTGAACGATACTATAGCAACTTGGAAGATTGTGAGGAAACTGTACGCTCTGCCACAATTACTATCCAGGCATCTTCTCCTTTGGGGACATCTTGAATTTATTTAGGTTAAAGAAAACCCCATGTTTAGGAAATGAAGGTTGGCAGGGATTAATTCTCTGCACCAGTTATTTTAAAAACAAGACAACAGATTCTTCTCTTTGTCTAAGCTTTGCACCAGGTATTTTCTACAACCATCTCAGTTTTTGGCCTATTTATAAGTTATGAGGTTTTTAAAGTGACTGTATCACCAGGCCCAGGCTGAAGCACTGGAGGCAGGCCCACCCACCCTTAGTGGGAAGAAACTCCAGCCCCTCCATGACGTGACTCCATTAGAACCAATGGAACCCTATCATAGAGGAGCAGGGGTTTCCTCTTACTAAGAGTGGGTCGGCCCGCCTCCAGTGCTTCTGCCTGGGCCTGGTGGTACAGTCATTTTAACCTCATGACTGAGGGACTTATCTTGGATGGATGCGATGATTAATGACCCTCCAGCTAACCCGTCTTTATCCTATTTATACTCTTAAGCTGGGAAATAGTTCTAATCATTCTCTTAGTGCTAAAATGTTTAACAAATGGGCAACTACATTTGAAAATACACAACAAAAACTATGGGCATAGAGTCTGAATAATACCAAAATTTTTATTTATCATGAAACATTACACAACATGATTTAAAATCGATATTCCATAAAAATATATATATTTTTTAAAAAATAACCACACACTAATAAAATTACATGTATAAAATGACCCACATAGAACGAATAGTATAACAAATTGCAAGTGTTAACAAGTGTCTACTTCAGTGCCAGAGATATGTAAACATAGCCAACATATTAGTAAAAGGACTATACAATTATCTACAGACACTGCAAATAGTATTTACCACTCACCCATATTCACTATGTGGGTCTCAACTGTCCCTACGATCGTTTCGCCAGCACAGGCTTTCTCAGGGAACACCTCAGGAAGCCTGTGCTGGCGAAACGATCGTAGGGACAGTTGAGACCCACATAGTGAATATGGGTGAGTGGTAAATACTATGGAGATTTGCAGTGTCTGTAGATAATTGTATAGTCCTTTTACTAATATGTTGGCTATGTTTACATATCTCTGGCACTGAAGTAGAAACTCGTTAACACTTGCAATTTGTTATACTATTCATTCTATGTGGGTGATTTTATACATGTAATTTTATTAGTGTGTGGTTATTTTTAAAAAAATATATATATTTTTATGGAATATCGATTTTAAATCATGTTGTGTAATGTTTCATGATAAATAAAAATTTGGGTATTATTCAGACTCTATGCCCATAGTTTTTGTTGTGTATCCATTCTGTTGGTGGGTTGTTCTGGTTGTATGGTAGAGTGACGCCCGGGGTTGCGGTATATTTCTGTGCCCTACATATTTATACAGGGTTATTGTGTTTTATCTACCAGTGAACCTTTTTGTGTATATACATTTGAAGATAACAACTTACCAAAAAAGATCCTGGAGGGATGGGCCGTTATACGAAGAGTGGTTCCTAAAGAGCGATGGCGAGAGACGCAATATAGGCTTATGCATAGAGCAATATATGGCTTTAACATACCTCCTCACCCTTGAGCACCAGACAGATTATTGGCATGTCCAAACCCATCAGGCAGCTACCGATTTGACTCATGGTATATGGACCTGCCAATATACACAGCAATTTTGGGCCCAACTAGCAACTTTACTTCAGACTAAGTGGCAGATACAACTGCCTATATCTCCACAGCTGTTCCTATTCCTCTCTGTCCCGGAATCGTTATGGGTGTAATTGGCGTTACAGGCCTTTTTGCTAGTTGACAAAAGTATCTTACAAAAATGGTTGCAACCCTCTCTCCCATCAGTGACCAAAGCGTTGCCGCAGATGAAACATTATCTATTTCTTGATAGAGTGGAATGTGAGAGACTGAAAGAGGTGAACGCTACAAGAATCTTTAAAAAATGGGGACACTTTGTAGTAAAATTCCTTTCGGATCAAAAACTTAAAGACCTGGTGACACCATTTGTTGGCACAAAATGGTACTGAATGTCGGTACTGACCCCCACCACACACACACTGCCTTACCCCCAACACATACACACACACTGCCTGACCCCCAACACACACACACTGCCTGACCCCCAAAAACACACACTGCCTGACCCCAACACACACACACACTGCCTGACCCCCAACACACACACACACTGCCTGACCCCCAACACACACACACACTGCCTGACCCCCAACACACACACACACTGCCTGACCCCCAACACACACACACACTGCCTGACCCCCAACACACACACACACTGCCTGACCCCCAACACACACACACACACACACTGCCTGACCCCCAACACACACACACACTGCCTGACCCCCAACACACACACTGCCTTACCCCCAACACACACACACACTGCCTGACCCCCAACACACACACACACACACACACACTGCCTGACCTCCAACACACACACACTGCCTGACCCCCAACACACGCACTGCCTGACCCCCAACACACACACGCACTGCCTGACCCCCAACACACACACGCACTGCCTGACCCCCAACACACACACGCACTGCCTGACCCCCACCCTACACACACACACTGCCTGACCCCCACCCCCCACACACACATACACTGCCTGACCCCCACCCCCCACACACACAATGCCTGACCCCCACCCCCCCACACACACTGCCTGAGCCCCCACCCCCCCACACACACTGCCTGACCCCCAACACACACACACTGCCTGACCCCCACCACACACACACACTGCCTGACCCCCACCACACACACACACTGCCTGACCCCCAACACACACACACACACTGCCTGACCCCCAACACACACATCTTTTGCATTAAAGGGGTACTCCAGGCTGGGGGCCCCCAGCCCGGAGTACCCCTCCAAGGAACCAGCAGGCCAAGTGTCTACTCCCCTCCCCTCCCCCCTGGGGCCTCCCCCATGTCTCCTCTCCGGCCTCCCCTTTCTCCCCTCCGGCCTCCTCTCCACCGGCCTCCTCCTTCTCCCCACCGGCCTCCTCCTTCTCCCCACCGGCATCCCCCTTCTCCCCTTCGGCATCCCCCTTCTCCCCTTCGGCATCCTACCTCTCCCCTCCGGCCTCCTCCTTCTTCCCACCGTCTCCCCTTCATCTACACTCCCTTTGCAACAGAACCTTGTTAAAATCCCCTCCCCGCAGTGACCGTTTCAACATTTCTATACCCACAAAATTGAGTTGACCCGTCTTTCCTGCTTGACAAGAATTTACATGATGAGTATCCCTGTGATTCCGGATGTCCCCCAGATGCTCCAACACTCTCCTACGGAGCTCCCTGAGAGTTTTTCCCACATACTGGGCTGAACACGGGCAGGTCACTAAATAGATCACCCCTTTTGAGCTACAGTTAATGAACTGCTTGATTTTATATGTATTGTTGGTCCTGTTACTGTTAAATGTTAATGTTTTGGTGACATTCGCACATGCCTTACAGTGCCCACATTTGTAACAGCCAACCAAGTTCGTAGCATTAAGCCATGTTCGTACTTGTTGTTCCGGCGATAGGTGACTGTGTGTCACCAGGTCACCAATGCTTCGGCCCTTTCTGTATGTGATTTGGGGATAATCTCCAATGACATCCAGCAGATCGGGGTCCATCGTCAAAATGTTCCAATATTTCTGGAACACTTCTTTTACCCTTGGGGACCCACTATCGAAGGTCCCTATCATCCGGACAGTTCGGTCCCAGGTAGTAAACGTAGTAGACAAGCGCTTGAGAATAGCTGAAGTACCAGCCAAAACGTCGCGTCTGATGTGAATAAAAATCACGTTTTTTCACAAGAAGTGCTGTCTCCTACGTTTACTATTGGATTGAAGCCGAACGGAAGGGTCCTGTGCGGTGAGACGTGCACTCCATCTAAATATTCTTATTTTTTTCAATTTTTTCCAGGGCTGTCCCAGTTATATTTTTATATTAGTTCGGTCCCAGGTGTCCGTGGTCTTAGGGACCAACAGTTGTCCTCTAGATCTTTTACTTGCCTCATTGTAGGCGGTTCTAAGGATATAATCTGGATACCCCCGCTCATGGAATCTCGATTGTAAATCATTGGCCTGCCTCTTAAAATCTTCCTCATTGGAACAGTTCCTTTAGGTTTAAGTACTGCCCCTTGGGGATGCCTCGCCTCAGGGGGGCTGGATGACAGCTCTCCCATCTCAGGAGACTATTAGTGGCCGTGTCCTTCCTGAAGATGGTAGTTTCCAGTCCCCCTGAGGCGGTTTTGGTAATCTTGACATCCAGGAACGGTAGACTAAGAGGGTTGATTTCAAATGTAAAATGAAGGCCAATGGCATTATCATTCAACAACTCAACTTACTTTACAAAGTCTGAGGATGGCCCCTCCCACAAAATAAATATGTTGTTTATATATCGTGACCACTGTAAAACCATGTTGCCAAAAAATTCCCTCTCGTCCGAGAAGGCTGTGGTGGCCTCCCACCAGCCCAGGAGCAAATTTGCATATGTGGGGGCACAAGGGCTCCCCATAGCAGTACCCCTGAGCTGGTGGTATATCTTCCCTTCGAACATAAAATAATTCTTTGTTAAAGTAAATTCCAGTAGCTTAAGTATCAGGATGTTATGTGCCCTAAACTGGTTTCCTATGGTGGAAAGATAAAATTCCACAGCTCTCAAACCTGCTTCATGTGGAATTGAGGAATAAAGGGCTTCTACATCGATACTGGCCAGAGGAGTATTAGGGTCAATTGTAAGGCCTTCTAATTTTTGGAGTAGATCCATAGTATCCCTCGTATAAGAGGGTAGAGAGTGAACAAACCCCCTAAGAACCTTGTCAATATAGATACCAACGTTCTGTGTGATGCTCCCTATGCCGGATACAATCGGCCTTCCATTAAGGGGATTTATCCCCTTATGCACTTTGGGCAAGGCATAGAACGTTGGTATCGTGGGGACCCTCAGCAACAAAAATTTATATTCATTTTCATCAAGGAGACGCTCATGTTTCGCTACATTCCTGTGTCGCTCCCTCCCCCTGTATTTATCTATTTAATATTTCTATAGTAGTGTCCTTTAGCCACTCGAGTTCATTTAGAGCATTCCACATTTACCAGTAGGTTACTTACATAGCCAGCAATTTAGTGCGATGTCCGGTTTCAATGAATCACTCCCAACACTGCACCATGTTCAGTACCGTGAATAGCGGCGCTTCACCACATATCTTACACATCCTCCTGGGGCGTCCCTGAACACACATGGGACGGGAGGTTCTCCATACAGCAGGTGACACAGTACTGTCACATGACCCAGGGGGCGGTCCTGTTTGGAAGCTCGCGCTCCTGACGTCATGGTGCGGGCGGGATGTAGTACTTGTTATAGGTAGCGTTGGCGTGCCCAGTCAGTGATCTGCCACTGCAGACACAGACTAGATTTTGTATTCGGAGACCGTGACGGGGAATGTGTAAGTAGATGTGGGGCGAGTTTAATGTTTTGCTCTTGTGTGGGTCATATTCCTCATGAGCTTCATTTTTATACTCTAGATGTATGCTGTAGTGCTGCCAATGCAGCGTTTCAGCACAGCCCTATTACAGGTCGTGGGAGTACACAGTGAGTAACCCACCAGTGATCTTTTTTTCTCATGTCAGACAATAATTGTATACCTGATGGTAAAACTGTTTATTATTGTTCTTTGCAGTGTCTCCTGTGCACCTACACCCCGCACGGTACTAACAAGGGCTAGTGAGTAGCCGCATAGTGGCAAGATTCATTTAACACATACTGTTAAGCCCTTACTTATTACAACAGCATACCCTTCAATCAAGAGGCACATATATATATAAACAGTGCACTATAAATATATTGTGGGTATTTCTGTATTCTTCTGTATAAGCACCTGTATCCACCATACGTGGCACATGTGCTGGTTCTACTCCCCTGATGACGCCACATTGACCAGTGGCAGAAACGCGTTGGAAGATCTAAGCGTTATATTGGACATCTATTTTGGGGCGGGACAGCCTCAGCACCTTGTATATATGAATATACTTTTAATTTTTGGTTGGTTTTGTACACATTCCGGATGTGCGACGATCCAACCAATACTGTAAATCATAAGTAGCTTGGTCATGGGCACATTGTTATCGGTGCATCTTAATCATATTTATTAAAAGTTACGTTTTAGGCACTATCCCCTTTTTTTTTTCTCCACTCTATCATAAACTTTGACAGAAAATCCATTACAGATAGGTTTTTTTAAAGTTTTTATTTGCAGAATTTAAGAAAAAAATATTTTATTAAAAAAAAATCTCCTCTCTCCTCTCCTTCAGGATGTTCTGAAAAAAATAAAATGAATAAAAAATTAGATGATAGATAAGGTTAGTTTTAATAATAAGATTAGGTCCAGGACAGTACAACAGATCCTGTTGGTGTTCTAAATCACATTGATAATGATGTTCATGATATTCTTTACATTGATGATGATGATGATGATGATGATGAATTATAGTATATAATTACCATTCTATCCTGCCACTGAGTGAATCCATATGATAACCTTGTCCTCTGTAAAAAAGAAGATGTTAATTATTTTACGGAGTGAATGGTGCAATTGTACATAAGACAGGTAAAAAGGACAAGTAATAGTGGAGGATTCCGCTCCTGACAGTAACATGGACACCATGTAGATGAGTTATATCATTGTTGGATGGATCATAAAAATAGACTTACCTTGGGCAGGCAGTTTAGCAGCCCTTATCTCTCTCCAGGCTATGATTTTCATACTAGAAAGGAAATGCAGAAGGTTATAAGGATGTCCCTGTGCTATACGGTAACAATAGTGACCATAAGGAGTGACTCCCATTACAGAACAAAGACAAGATATAACATATAGTACATCACAGTAACTTACCACAGATACTCAATCAGCCTTCCTAGCAAGATCAGCACCAGAATTATGAAAATAATAAAAAATGCAAACCACAACTCTAAAATCCCTGAAAAAGAAAGAATTGTTTTTAGAATGTTTATTTGGAGAATTTGCACCCATATAAATTCTCTCCATTGCCCATAGACAGAACATAAATATATTGTGGTACTTACCATCCCTCGACGTTCTCCACGCCATCCTTAGCCCATCAAAGGTAACAGCCAGCGTGTCAGCTGGAATTTACCCCTGCTCAGCACTGTGACATCATCATGATGTCATACATACATACATGCACTATGCTAATGATGCTGCATCCTCCTATATAATACTGATAACTAGCAGCTGTTTATGCATGGACAGAATGATTGCATGGAGGGAAAATATCTGGATTTTTTTCAAATACCTCTCACTATATAAATTATCCTTCTATTAATGTATAACATTATGCTATTATTATCCATTAATGTTATACAACCTAAATTTTCAAAAACAAGCTAATAAAATATGATATAAATATCATATACATGTAATATTTGTATTATGATGAGAAGTTTGCTCTAAGATACCCATAGGGGGAGATTTATCAAAGATGGTATAAAGTAGAATTGTCTTAATTGCCCCTAACAACCAATCAGATTCTACCTTTCATTTTCTAAAGAATCTCTGAGAAATGAAAGGTGGAATCTGATTGGTTGCTAGGGGGCAACTGAGCCAGTTTCACTTTACACCAGTTCCCCGCAGGGTATCCAAATGTGGTAAATGGTTTATTAGAAAGTTTATGTATTTTCTGCCGCTGTTCCACCGATGTCCACTGTCCATGGCTTATATTAAATAAGTGACTGGCTGACTGACACCTTTTTTAAATTTAGATTTTTTTAAATTTTTGACACTTTTAACAAATTTATCCTTCTTTAATAGTTCCCAGTACTGTAGCTACTATAGTTTGGCTATTTAAATTTGTTGGAATTCGATTTGCCTTCTTCACCCAGCACTAATTGTTTCCCGATCTTTTGATTCTCCAGCCGCAAAACTACAACTCCCTTCATAAGTTGCCAGCAGGGCATGATGGGGGTTGTAGTTCTGCAACCTGGAGAGACAAAGACTGCAAACCTACAACTCCTATCATGATTTGCAAGCAGAACATTATGGGGACTGTAGTGCTGCAACATGGAGAGACATAGGGTGCAAAACCACAACTCCCATCATGACTGCCTGCAGGACATGATGGGGTGTAGTTCTGCAATCAGGAAAGACACAGAGCATGATGGGCAGGGCCGGATTAAGGAATGGGCATCAGAGGCACGTGCCCCCGGGGCCCCCACCAACCCAAACTCGGAAGCAGGGTTCCGGGTTCTGGCTGTTTTTTTTTTCAACCCCCCTCCTCTGCCGCCCCCCTCTGGTAATGTCCGTGCCCGGAGGGTGGGGGTGTCAGCCGGGTGAGCTTCCAACAGACAGCCTGTTACACACAGGCACAGAAGCTCACAGCAGCAGCCCGCGTTGCCCCGACTTCCTGCTCGGCATCGGTGCACAGTGACATCATTGCGCTGAGCTGCTGTGAGCTTCCAAGCCTGTGTGTAACAGGTTGTCTGCCGGAAGCTCACCTGGACAGCCTGCCTAACCTGCCCCTCCAGCCCCTCGGCCGATCCCCCTGCCCCCCAGCTTCTCTCCCTGCCCCTCCAGCCCCTCAGCCGATCCCCCTGCCCCCAGCTTCTCTCTCTGCCCCTCCAGCCCCTCAGCCGATCCCCCCGGCCCCTAGCTTCTCTCCTTGCCCCTCCAGCCCCTCGGCCGATCCCCCTACCCCCAGTTTCTCTCTCTGCCCCCCCCCAGCTTCTCTCCCTGCCCCTTCAGCCCCTCGGCCGATCCCCCTGCCCCCCAGCTTCTCTCCCTGTACCTCCAGCCCCTCGGCCAATCCCCCTACCCCCAGCTTCTCTCTATGCCCCACCCCAGCTTCTCTCCCTGCCCCTCCAGCCCCTCGGCCGATCCCCCTGCCCCCCAGTTTTCTCCCTGTACCTCCAGCCCCTCGGCCAATCCCCCTGCCCCCTACCTTCAATCCCTGCCCCCCAGCTTCTCTCCCTGCCCCCCAGCTTCTCTCTCTGCCCCCCCAGCTTCTCACCCTGCCCCCCAGCCTCTCTCTCTGCCTCCCCAGCTTCTTTCCCTGCCCCCCGCAGCTTCTCCCCCTGCCCCTATCACCCCAGCTGCCCCATCTTCTCCCCTTGCCCCCCAGCTTCTCTCCTATCACCCCAGCTGCCCCCCATCTTCTCCCCCTGCCCCCCCTAGCTTCTCCCCTGTCACCACAGCTCCTCCTCCTGTCCCCCTGCCCCTATCACCCCAGCTGCCCCCCATCTTCTCCCTCTGCCCCCCAGCTTCTCCCCTGTCACCACAGCTGCTCCCCCTCCCTCTGTCACCTCAGCTGCTCTCCCTGTCCCCCAGCTACTCCCCCTCCCCCTTTCACCCCAGCTACTCCCCCTCCCCCCCAGCTTTTCCCACTCCCCCTGTCAGTGTCAACCCAGCTGTTCCCCCTGTCACCCCAGCTGCTCCCCCTCCCCCTGTCACCCCAGCTGCTTGCTGGACCTTCAGGGCTGATGGTTGTCACCCACAGATTGCAGCCACCAGTGATTTATTAAAGGGTTGTCCTCTCAGAGACTACAACTCCCAGCATACCCTGAGAGCTGTATAAATGTAGGGGGGTTCTGAGAGTTTTAGTTCGAATGAAAATGTTTTTAAGGAAGGATTTGTCACAGATACAGATGAATCCAGAAAAGGATGGGGTCAGCATGTCGTGTCTTTTATTGGTGGGCCCCAAGGATCATTTCGTTTGTTGGGCCCCTGGTACCCCAGTCCGACACTGGACAGAAGCGGTCCCCAAACTAAGACGTCCCTGGCCTCCTTCCTTCCTCCTTCACGTCTGTTTGATGAGAAGAGCGGGCATCAAGCAGAGCATCAGGCACCCCAGTACCCAGCACCCAATACTACTAACAGCTGGGGGGTGCCGCTCAGTAGTACTGGGTGCTGAGTATTCGCTGCTGGGGTGCCAGCCTGCCAGCCATACCAGGGTATACACCATGCATACACCATACACCACGCTGGGGCCCCAGGGGGGGGGAGGTGCCTCAGCATGCAAAGTGCCTAGGGCAGCATGAATTCTAAATACAGGCCTGCATCTATGGCAGGGTCCTGCGGTGAACTACAGCTACCAGGACACCACTGGGGATTGGGGGGGGGGGAGAACTACAGCATCGCTACGTTTAATAGTGATGCGCGACTGATGGCTGATCGAGCCTTATCATAGGCTCTATAAGCAAGGACGGCGCTACTTACCCTGGAGATCAGGCTATATAATATGGCACTAACACAGTGGCTAAGAGCACACAGAAAGTGCTGGGTTCTCGCATTGCGTTATTAACACAAACACAATGTGAGAACCCACCCTGATACTCACCCCCTTCCCGCACCCCTTCCCTGTCTCTAGGGCCTGGCATCTTCCTCTGCACAACAGAGGAGGATTCTGAGTCACACAGCCAGGAGCGAGGAGGGGGTCTTGTGCTAAGTCGCCTACAGTAAGCTGACATCTGTATAGATCGCGATATTGTTTTGTTTTTATTTTTTTGGGGAGGGAGGGGGGGAGGCCTCCACCAAAATTGTCGCCCAGGGCCTCCACCAACTTTAATCTGGCCCTGATGATGGGGGTTGTACTGCTGTAACCTGGAAAGACACAGGCTGCAAAGTTACAACTTCCATCATAAGCTGCCAACAGGACATGGCAAGGGTTGTAGTTCTACAATCTGGAGAAACAAAAGCTGGAAAACTACAACTCCCATCAGGACTACCAGCAGGGCATGATGGGGGCTGTAGTGCTGCAGCATGAAGAGACATAGGGCGCAAAACTACAACTCCCATCATACACAGCAAGGAGGACCTGATAGGGCTTGTAGTTCTGCAATGTGGAGAGACAAGCTGCAAAACTCTTATCATGAGCTGCTGGCCGGATATGATGGGGGTTGTAGTTGTTGTGAGGGGTAAAGCTCCCTGTTCGTGGTTCCTGCTCTGGCCTCTTCTGCTCATGTCTGGATCCTGTGTAATAGTGGGGAAGCTAATCGCTCTGCTCTACATCACATGAAGGGCAGGACAGGGAGCACAGGGCTACTTGGCTTCTGCCAGAAATTGATTATTCTGTTGTATTTGCGATTGCTGATACAATTGGACTGCAGTCAGGTAAAACATGTAGAAACCAATGCAGTGTACTGACTTAACTAAAACACCGACGTACAAAAAGACATGAGAACGATAACTATTGCTGGACGGAGGTCGGTCACAGCATTCACTGCTTGTAATAATCTCAAGGCAGGGGCATTTCTAGGACCAGGCGCACTCACCGTTTATTCCCCCCCCCCCAGAGCCCTGACCCCAGTGAGCTTTGGGATGTGGGCACCACTCTCCCTCCCTCTTAACCCAGCCCGCAACGAGGGGGGCCAATCCACTGCACTCTCTTGTGACCGCAAGCATTGTTTTGCCTATGGTAACAAGAGGCTATTTCTTACAGGCCCCTGTCTGATGAGCGGCTGCTGGGGGTGTCCTGTCTTATCCCCGGCAGCATGAGCCTGTGGCCCTGACTTCCGGCACAGGAAGCGATTGTTAAAGACGCTCCCTGTGCCAGAAGTCCCAGCCACGGCGCACAGGGAGCTCTTTGATGCGTGCGCTGCCGAGGATAGGACAGGACACCCCCAGCAGCCGCGCATCAACTGGGGGCAGACCAGGAGGAGAGAGGCTCGATGGGGGAGCAGGTTGTCAGGTGATTTTTTTTTATATGTGCTGTGCACAGAGGGGAGAGGGGGCCATCTATAAGGGGGGGAAGAGAGGGACATCTATAAGAGGGGGAGAAGGGGCCATCCACAAGGGAGGGGGGAGAGGGGGCCATCAATAAGGGGTTATAAGTAAGGGGGGGGGAGGGGCCATCTATAAGGAAGGGGGTAGAGGGGGTCATCTATAAGGGGGTATATAAGTTAGGGGGCCATGTATAAGGAGGGCAACATAGGGGAGAGGGGGCCATCTATTAGGGGACAATATATATATATATGTATATAATCATAAAAATGAAAGTCTGTCTGTCTGTCCGTCTGCCCCCTATAGACTTCCAAACGCCTGAACCGTTTGACCCCAAACCCAAAAGATCTGCAGGAGATCCTGTAAGTGTGACTGCATCCTTAGGTCCCACACATCAGTAACGCTGTCTGTAATTGCTGACCCAAAACTGTGGACAGGATTACAAATGTGTTTCAGTTCCTGTCTGCATTTGCAGGTACCCACTGTCATATAGGTGACACAGACGCACAATGGCTTTATCGTTTTGTTTTAGCATGGATCATGTCCCCAAATGGATCAGAAACACCTACAGAGTGTGTATGGGGCCATAGAATCATGAATCATAATGTCACATGATTTATGTGGATATAACAATTTTTAGGATCCAGCTTGCACCATATGATAATATGTAAGTTTGGGTCTATTATACAGTAAGAATCCAGACACTTTCTAGAGCAGGCATGTAAAACTCTGGCCCGCGGTACCATTATTTTTGGCCAGCCACACTATTCTACTCTTTTATTAATTTTGGCCCGCCGACATGACAGATTATAATATGGGAGGTCCGAACGGCCACTCAGACCTCCCATATTATAATCTTGTAGGCCACAGGCAGTTTTTAGCCTGCGGCCTAGCAGTATGTAAGAAGCGTCCAGACGCCGGAAATGCGGTGACGTCATCGCGCGCATCTGGCGCCGGGCGCCTCTCACACCGGCTGGGGCTACAGGAAGGGTGAGTCTATGGGGAAAGGCTTGCTACTCCATAAGAGGCTATAGAGGATGGCTGGCTGCTACATAAGAGACTATGGGGGAGGGCTGGCTACTATAAACGAGACTTGGGGAGGGCTGGCTACTACATAAAAAGCTATGAGGGAGGGCTGGCTGCTACATAAGAGACTATGGGGGAGGGCTGCCTACTATAAACGAGACTTGCAGAAAACACCTCCTCTCCGATTAGGGAAGTACAGGGGCGCAGGTCCATTCTTGGACCTGCGCCCCTGTACTTCCCTAATCGGAGAGGAGGTGTTTTCTGCATTGCATATGATCCTGTTTGGATTCATCTGGGGCGAGGCTGCTGTCCTGTTACAAGCCATCTGTGAGTATTGTGCCTCCCCTTGCACAACCACACCAGGTGAGAGCTTCTATATTTGTGCTCTTACCTACCCTACTGTCTGACCTGTGCTATGGAGCACTGTTTTATTTCTTTGTATAAACAAGACTTGGGGAGGGCTGGCTACTACATAAGAGGCTATGGGGGAGGGCTGGCTACTACATACGAGGCTATGGGGGAGGGCTAGCAACTACATAAGAGGCTATTGGGGAGGGCTGGCTACTAAATAAGAGGCTATGGGGAAAGACTGGCTATTTCATAAGAGGCTATGGTGGAGGGCTGGCTACTATATATGAGATTTGGGGAGGGCTGACTTCTATATAAGACTATTCGGGAGAGCTGGCTTCTATAAAAGACACTATTGGGGAGGGCTGGCTTCTATATAAGGGACTATTGGGGGCTGGCTACTATATGGGGCACTACTGGGAGGGCTGTCTAATATATGGGACATTTGGAGGGGGGTAGACTATTATATGGGTCACCATTGGGAGGGCTGGCTACTATACGGTTACAATAAGGGGCACCAATAGTAGGGCTAGCTACTATGTGGCGCAATATTGGGAGGGCTGGTTACTGTGTGGGACACTATTGGAGGGGTTGGCTACTGCATAGGGCACAGTTATGGGATTACCTACTGCTTGGGGGAAAATAATGGGTAACCATTGGGGTTGGGGTTTATCCATGTCATAGCAATTTATCTTATCATTTATCATAGTGCACAGTGCTGGGTGATACACACCACTGACAGTGCCAGGAACATAGCACGCTAATTTGACAGTGCCAGGAGCGCCGCATGCCCTCTTCAATAAATATCAAGGTTGGCCCACGACTTTGTCTAATTTTTTAATTTGGGCCCACTGTGTATTTGAGTTTTGACACCCCTGTTCTAGAGCAACATGAAAGGTTATTTTATGCAAATCTAATTCCTAGGTCAAAAAAGAGGGACATGTAATTGGAAAAGAGGGACAGAGGAACGTGGGTCAAAAGTAGGGACTGCCCCTCCAAAAGAGGGACACTTGGGAGGTATGGGTATACAGGACACTACAGGTATACAGGACCCCAAACTATACACTACAGATATACAGGACCTCCACCAACTATATATTACAGGTATAAAGGACCCCCCAAACTATACACTACAGGTATACAGGACCCCAAAACTATACACTCTAGGTATACAGGACCATAAAACTATACATTACAGGTATACAGGACCATAAAACTAAACACTACAGGTGTACAGGACCCCCAAAACTATACACTACAGGTATACA
>NW_027209994.1:76792-132882 GCF_027789765.1 Dendropsophus ebraccatus
GAAATATGATTGGAAGTAGGGAAACGTCCGAATGTTTGAGTAAAAGGGGTTATTGTTTGCATGGATATAACAGTTTCCAACAACACATCATTTTGAGTAAGTTAGGTACGTCCTAGCAATTGACAATGGTACAGATTCCCAATCAATGGACGATCTTGTGTTATTCTCTTAATTTATAGGGCGATAGTTTCAGGGAATATAGTGAGGAGGGAGTTTGCCAATTTGGATTCCAGATAATGTAATATAAGATTTTTCAGCGATGGAGACCCCCGCAGGGAACCCGAAGTTAGACCTCTATGTGGAGTTAGGTAAAGAAGTTGACTTTTATGTATATTGATTCTATACCCAGAGAAGGAACCAAAAAATTATAAGGCATCTAATACTGCCGGAACATGTAGATCTGGGTTATCTAAATATATTAAAGTACATCAGCAAAGCATGTAACTTTGATGACTGGGAACCAACCCGTTATGCCAGAAGAAATAAGATTTAGCCAGAGGTCCATCGCCAAATTGAAACAATAGAGGGGATAGGGGGTCAACCCTGTCTGATACCTTTTTGTAAGGGAAAGCTATCTGAAAGGAAACCCGGGGTACGAATTCTAGCTTTCGGATGATTGTATATGTGGAAATAAAATCTTTGAATTGACCTGTGATACAAAATTTTGTTAGGTCAGTCCAGCCACTCCCAGCTGATATTATCAAAAGCCTTTCAGCGTCAATTGCCAAAACAGACCTGAGAGTGGGCTGGAACGACCCCCAGATTGGACACCAGACTGGGCCGCTAGTACGTTCTTATATTAGTGACACCAGAACGTCCTTTTATAAAGCAACTTGATGGCTGCCTATAGTGATGGTAGGATGTCTGCCAATCTATTGGTCAGAATCTTTGCCAAACAATTTAGGTCTACATTTATTAACCCCTAAGGACAGAGCAATTTCCCCCTAGGGGACTTCTAGTATAAGTGCTTTGATCTCTCATAGAGATCTCTGCAGCATAGATATGCTGCAGAGATCATGAGATAGGCACTCGTTTTACCTCCGGCTGCTGCAGCCGGAAAGTAAACGAGTGCTGAGCCGGGGACGGCGCCATCTTGGAAGCGGTCCCCGGCCGGCTTCAGAAACGGAGATCGCTCCTCCGGGATAACATCCCGGGGGGAGCGATCTCCGCCACTAGACACCAGGGAACAGCTGAATCCGGTAATCGGATGCAGCTGTCATGTTTGACAGCTGCATCTGATTACTGTATTAGCGGGCACGGCGATCGGGACCGTGCCCGCGCGGCCCCACTCTGAACGTCCTTACCGGCATCAGGGCGTAAATATACGCCCGATGTCGTTAAGGGGTTAAAGAGATTGGCCCTGTACGAATTAGGAGATGTCGGATCCTTTCCCCTGTTTGTGTAGTATTTTGATATATGCAGTATCTCCCGAGGGAAGGATGTGATGGTCAGTCGGAATAGTTTGGAAAGTAGAAAGAAGGGTGGGGAAGATGACAGAAGACATAGATTTATAAAATTCCGCACTATAGCCATCAGGGCCTGGAGCATTGTTATTTTTAAGTGTAGAGATAGTGGCAGTAATTTCCTCCAATGTGACTGGGGCGTTGAGAGAATGAAGAGAAGGGTATCAAGAGAAGGTAGAGTTAATGACTCTAGAAAGTTCTTACCAGCAGCTAGATCAAGCCTATCTTTGGAATATAGTGAGCGGTAAAATTGTAGTAAAAGTTGTGATACGACTTTAGGATCTTTTTGTATATTACGCGCTGTATCTTTGAGAGCCGGGATATGTGTAGTAGGTCTACGTCCTTTAGCAAGGTTAGCTAACATTTTCCCTGATTTATTACCATAGCGGAATAAACGGGATATGTTTTGATCTCTATATATAGCATTGAGTTTTTCCTGTGCAATTTCGAAAGCTTGTCTAGCTGCTGTCCATTTAGATTTATTGTCATCTGTAGGGGAAGACAGGAAAGAGTGTATGTAGAGCGCAGATCTTGGGAAAGTTGAAGATAGTTTTTACGTGCTTCACGTTTCTGGGCAGCCACATAAGAAATTATTTGGCCCCTTAGAACTGCTTTTGCAGTCTCCCAGAAAAGTATTGGGGATTGTGTATGTTGAGCATTGTTAGAATAGAAGTCTGACCACCATTTTTTTAATAGTTTGATAAATGATTCATCATTAGCTAAATGAGAAGGAAATCTCCAAATAATATCCGATCCCTTCTGAAAAATATCTCTTAATTGTAAACTAACAGGGGAATGATCCGAAATTACTATATCATGAATTTCAGAGTCTTCTACTCTGACACTAAACAGTAGTCTATTCTTGACCAGGCCGTTTGGGAGTGAGAGTAAAAAGAGTATTCTCTACCATCTGGGTGTAGATGACACCAAGAATCAGATAGGGAGGTAGAATTAAGGAAGTTGGATAAAATATTATCTGATGAAGTATATACAGTAGGGGTCTTAGTTCTTTTTCTATCTTCAGTTGTATTAAGAACAGTATTTAGGTCTCCACCAACTATTTTAATATTATTGTCATCTTGCAGAATGAGGTTTTCCAATTTTTTTTAAAAAATCAGGTCTCTGAGTGTTGGGACCATAAACGTTATATATGCTATATTTGCCCGCTGGAGTGTCAATAAGAAGATGACATATCCTGCCTTCATCATCTTGATATTGAGATAATACCGTACAGGCTAAATTTTCATGTGTAAGAATAACTACCCCGCCTTTACCTTTAATAGCTGGTGAACCATAAACTGCACCCACCCAAAAACGTTTGAGTCTGAAATAATCCGATTCAGCTTGGTTCTTTCTAAACATGTTAAGTTTATTTTGTGGTTTACAATTTTTTTAGTTTTGTTTTCTTTTGTACGACCATGTTTTAATCCCCTATAAAATGTTATATTTCTGGTCTATGGAGCAGTGCAAGGGCTCGTTTTTTCCTTGATAAGCTGCATTCTCCCATCTGATTCAGATTCATTATTAAACCCACACTATTTTATTTTGGTCTGTAGTCAGTCAGCATTTGGTCCTTATTTATTTAGGAATTCACTATAGACCAATATACTATGTGTGAACAAGCCTTGTAGTGCTCCATATGATGCTGTATTATGGAAATATTCTTTCCTAGGCAATGGTAACTCTGTCATAATAAATCTGATGGAGCATAGTAGTTTTTTTCTGTCAGATTCATAGTATGAAATCAGAGGCGGATAGATACATAATAGGGTTTTGTAGATGTCTATGGATAATGCATTATGGCTCTGTACAACTTATAAGTTCATGAGGCCAGTCATATAAATTCATTCTTTACATTGATAGCATTGGAAAATACTTGGGGTCCTATTGGACAAAGCGTTTTTTTGTTTCCACCAATTAACAATAAACAATTACAAATGATCGCTTTTGGGAATGACCTGAAATCCTCCACCATAATACGATCGTTCGCATACTCTAGCGTACGAGTGATCGTAATAATACAATCAACGACACACAAACAAATTTCTGTTAGTCGTTTAAACGTTGCCTGTATACATGGAAAAATTATCGACTTAATTCAAATGATATAATGACTTTTAACACAATAATTTCTCCTTGTAATAGGGCCCTTCCTGTTGTTCAAAATATTTCCTAAGCTACTGTATTTTTATATGACTGAATACCAGCAAGAAAAGTGTTCAGGTGTACACCTCAGCATACCCATGGTGGCACACAACCTTCAACAGACCAAATGGAGTCTATGTATGAACACATCTTGTCTTCTTCATTCCAGTTTATTTACTAAGCAAATGTGACCCACAAATAATTACGTACATTGCAGATCCTAAAACCCGAGATACAGTCGGAAGAGTGCATGGCAGGGCTGGTCTTTCCTTGGATGTCAAATTTAACTTGTTTGTTTCATTTTAGCCAAGGGAGCAAAAGAATCAAATTTTCTGTTGGCAGGGAAGTAACTCTTCTGTTGTAGTGTAGTGGGAAGTAACTCTTTAAATAATCAAGGGAGAACACAATGTAAGCATAAGATGATACTTTAGAAAAAAATAGTTAATTTATAGTTTTCTTCCAGTGTTATTCTTCCAGTGTTATTCTTCCTATGTCTGTCTATGCCTGTCTATAAAACCAAGCTTGTCATTTCAGATGCTCTTATTATTGCACGGTTTCCTTACTTGCAGGAATATCTGGTGACTGGAAAAACCATTTTACAGTAGCTCAGAGTGAATACTTTGATAAGGTCTACCAAGAGAAGATGAAAGACCTCAACATGAACTTTTTCTGGGAACAATCTTAATAATGGAACTACATATTTTACTGAGTGTTGCTAATGGCCATATAAAAATAAAGAAGACAAAATACACTAAAACCGTGTCAGTAATATAAAATAGATATACACAAAAGGCATAAATTAGAGGCTACAGTCAATATCCAGTTACATGAGCTCAGAGATTTCTTCCTTGCTGTGCTTTAAACCCAAACAAATACATAAAAGATGTGTGGGATGAAAAGAATCAATGACACTGGAAACACAACCACAATGTGATAGAGATGCACGGAACGGTCAGTCTCTTACGTTGTGTGAACATAGCCTTAGGCTATGTGTACACAGCGTAAAAGTACGGCAACAACGGCAGTACTTTATACGGTGTGGAGCACTGCCTATTCTTCTATGGGATCCTGGCCGGAGCGTATGCACACAGTATATGCTCCGGCCGGCATCCCATGCGGCGCCGCAAAGAACTGACATGTCAGTTTTCTGCGGTCGCAATTCAGTGAATTGTGACCGCAGAAAGACCTGTCAGTTCACACAATGAAGCAAGAGGCTCCGGACGCTTGCTTCATTGTGTGCTATGGGGAGTTCTGATGCGGGCTCGTGCTGATGCACCCGCATGAGAACATTGTGGCCGGAAAGATCATCTGGCCGGTACTGCAGTACCGCCCAGGATGATCATTTCAGAGACTGGCCATTCCGTGACCTGGCTGGGTCACGGAACGGCCGGTCTCATACGCTGTGTGATCATGGCCTTACTGTTGATGAATCCTGTTGGGTTTGCACTTTTCACTTTGTCTTTTACATTGCCTATGTATTACTTTTGCTTTAGGAATTTGCTGCTTTGTTAAAGCAAATCTACCATTTCCTGAGTGAATTTTCTTTTTCACTCCCTTGTCAGTGCCAGTGTAAAGATCCTGGTGGCGCAGCCCATGTTTCAAAAATAAAAACTAAAAAATGGACCACACTACCGGAATCTCTGCGCCGACAAGGTAGTGAAAAAAAATTCACTTAGGAAATGGTATATTCACTTTAAGGCTCTAGCTTGGCATATTCACTGACTTGGATAATCCTAGTAAGTGGTCCCTGTTAATATATAATTGGTCTGAATAAACAACTGAATAAAAAGTGACCAATAAAATATCAAATACTACAGCTTCACTAAAAAGAAGCCTCCACAAAGCTCTGACAAAAAATGCCAATTGGCCATACTCAAAGTTGCCAACGCCGCCCCAAAATCAGTGGGAAGTCCAGGATGGAAAAAATAAAATTATTGTAAAATAATGCACTCAGGTATTACACATTTAGGGAATACTTTCCCTTTCTCAGATACAATGCATAAGGTGTAGAGTATGGAACAGGTTCGAATAAAAAAAGGCGTAAACCCTTTCCCTTTTCTGATGGTGGTGGGGGAAGGTAGAGGGGGGGGGCAGGAGTAAGGTAAACATACAAGCACAATGATTACATAATAAAAGAAATAGGTTCAACATACATAACAGATACACTCTCAATGTATTAATTGAGCCCCTGTGGATTTAAAGGGCTATTCCAAGAAAATCAACTTTCCCTTATACACAGAATCGGGGAAAAGTAGGAGATTGCAGGGGTCAAACCTCTGTGCCCTCCGGCTTCCAAATTATGAATAGAGCCACGGGCATGGCATGTGACCCACGGCACTATTCATTATTATAGAATGACGGAAAGAGTCAGGTATGCTGAATAGAGTGGACATGGGGAAAAGTTAATTTTTCCTGGAATACCTCTTTAAAGTCTTAAGTTTTTAACTCTGCTCACCGTGGGTATTTGTTCAATGGGTGTTATCTGGAAGGGGGCAAAACAGTTGGTGCACTCAATAACATGTTGTGATGCACTATGCAAAAGGAAGCCTTTCTCTACATTAGCCCTATGTTTGTACGGCTGTACAGCCAAATATTAAGCCCCACATGAGCACTCCAGGAGATAGATAACAAATGAGGAGCTACAATTCAAGAAGATTTTTATGGGAAACTGTTCCACAGTGACATTATGTATTATCTACATACAATATATAATAATGTCACATCTTTTTTTATCCTGGACTTGCTACTTTTTGGGGGGGCAGAGCTGGCAACTTTAAGTACGGCCCACTGGAATTTTTTCCCTATGTTATTGCTTTTATCTCCCGTTCTTGGGAGCATTTGCATGTTCTCTAGCCCGCTCTGGCAGCCCCAAGACATTACAGGAAGTTCCACCTGATGGAGAAACTATAACCAGGATTTTGTGTACCTCATACCTCAGTATGATACACACAAAGCCCAAGGAGTAAAAAGGTGAGCATTGAATATGTTCACCTGCTCTATACGCATATACCATTACGGTATCACACGAGGCGCTGCCTCTTACCTTCTTTTTATATCCTTTCACACAGCTCTGTCAAGGGAAAGCAATTCTTGAAAAGTGATTTAACACAATAAGTGAAACAATTATACAAATTTGATATTACCAACAGGGCTGCCGTCAGGAATTTCGAGGCCCTATTAACAAATTCTCTGGAAGTATATCTGACTCATGCAGACGCAGCTGTCTCTTGCAGATCAAGTTGCTTTTGATACATCCCATATCAGCCGCGTTCCATGCACAAGTCCTGTTAATTAGAATAAAAACACGGTGGCCAAATCTCCCTGAACCTGACATAACTACAAAAACAGTGTGGAGAAAAACAGGTCACAGTGTTTAACCCCTTAAGGACTGGGCCTGAAATGGCCTTAACCCCTTAAGGACAGAGCCTGAAATGGCCTTAATGACAGAGACAAATTTTATGAATATGACCAGTGTCACTTTATTCATTAATAACTTCGGGATGCTTTTACCTATCCGGCTGATTCTGAGATTGTTTTCTTGTGACATATTGTACTTTACATTTCTGGTAAATTGGAGTCGATACTCATAACAAATCTTTATGAAAAAAACCCAAATGTGAAAAAATGTGAAAAAATGCATTTTTCCAACTTTGAAACTTTTTTGCGTATACAGAAAGTGGTTATACCACATAAATTATATATTAAATAGCATTAGCAACATGTCTACTTTATGTTGGCAAACATATGGTACAAGGACGCGTTTCGGCCAAGCATGGCCTTCATCAGCTTAGGGGTGTACACCCCTAAGCTGATGAAGGCCATACTTGGCCGAAACGCGTCCTTGTACCATATGTTTGCTACACTACAATAAAGAAGCATAATCTACTTGGTGAGTGCCGGGCTCTTCCTAATATCTGAACATTTTTCTCACCTCGAGCACCACCGCCACGGAAGTGCTGTGTTCTACACATTTCTACTTTATGTTGGCGGCATTTATTAAACTATCTTTCATTTTTTTTAGACGATAGGAAGCTTAAAACATTAGCAGCAAATTTCCAAATTTTCAGTAAAATTTCAAAATCAGATATTTTTAGGGACCTGTTCAGGTTTAGGCTAGGTTCACACTATGTAACTGTGCGGCTGTAAATGTGCGGATGAAACTCCGGCCGTGGGAAAAAATAGACATGCGGCTCAAAACATACGGTCATTTACTTTGAAATCTGGTTCAACTAAAAATAACAAATAAAATCTTAAGAAAGTGATGCAAACACCTCTGGATGAATCTGGGAAAGCAGGGAACACAGTTTACATGAATTGCTATTACCGGGGTTTGCGATCCTCTGCAGTATGCCGATGTCTCTCATGGTTAATATATTGAATTAATAAAACACATTTTCGTTGTAATAAAGTCCCTTTCATTGTTCAATAATTAAATTTAAACTAATCCATCATTTTGCAATTAAATATACTGTTAAAATAAATAGATATATAAATAAATGTATATTTATATATATATATTTATTTTTTGACAGTATATTTAATTGCACAATGATGGATTCGTTAGAATTAAATTATTGACCAACGAAACAGAATTTATTTCATCGAAAATGTGTTTTCTTAATTAAATATTAATTAGTACAGGAAGCTCCATAAGCCGTTAATTCATATTGCCGGCAAAAGAGCTTTCTGTACTAATCATCACTTTACTTTAATGAAAACATCAAATGTTTCTTCTAATTATGTTATCACAATAGCATTATTAGAAGAAACATTTAGAATTATATGTGCGCTCAGCTGATTGGCTGATCGGCTGAGCGCACATATAATGAGCCGGTCCGCAGCACAGTGACTTCATTGTGCTGCGGACCAGCGAAGAGGCAACATCGGGGTGAGTATAGAGCTCTCCCCACCCCCTCCCCAGCACTGCACCCCTCCCAGCAAGGAAGGGGGGGTCAGTTAACCCCTTCCTTGCTGGGATGGGTGCAGTCTGACATCAGTCTGGACCCCAAGGGGTTAAGGGGGATGCAATACATCCTCCCTTAACCCCTTGGGGGCCAGACTGTAAGCAGCGATCTGTAAAGATGCTGCATACTGTAAGGTGCACAACACCGCTCACAATGATGGGTGTTGTGCTCCTGTTTGTGTGTTTTTTGTGTGTTTCTCCCTTTTTGTTTTTCAGATATCGGTATCCTGGGGATTACGTCGGATTCCGTGGACTACGTCGATGACCAGCGTTTTTTTTATGTTTTTTTTTAATAAAATGGTCAATGAGGGGTGTGGGGGTGTATTTATTTGAATAAAAAAATTTTTTAACTTGTGTCTTGTCATTATTTCTTTACTTTATAGACTTAGTAGTGGAAGCCGTCTAATAGACAGAATCCATTACTAAGTTGGGGCCTAGTATTAGCCGGTATAAAATGGCTAACACTAACCCCCTATTATTACCCCAGTACCCAATGCCACCAGGGGTACTGGAAAGAGCCGGGTGCCAGTGGTCCCGGAGCGTCAAAATTGGCGCTCCTGGACCGGGCAGCAGCAGGCTGGTAAGATTTAGGCTGGGGAGGGCCTAAACCAATGGCTCTTCCCACCCTGGTGTTACCAGGCTGCTGTCGTTTGGTTTTTAACCCGGCTGGTTATAAAAATAGGGGGGACCCTATGCGTTTTTTTTTAAATTATTATTTTTTTTTTTAAAAACGCATAGGGTCCCCCCTATTTTTTTTTATAACCAGCCGGGTTAAAAACCAAACGACAGCAGCCTGGTAACACCAGGGTGGGAAGAGCCATTGGTTTAGGCCCTCCCCAGCCTAAATCTTACCAGCCTGCTGCCGCCCGGTCTAGGAGCGCCAATTTTGACACTACTAAGTCTATAAAGTAAAGAAATAAAGACAAGAGACAAGTTAAAAAATTTTTTTATTCAAATAAAAACACCCCCACACCCCTCATTGACCATTTTATAAAAAAAAAACATAAAAAAAACACTGGTCATCGACGTAGTCCACGTAATCCGACGTAATCCACAGGATACCGATATCTGAAAAACAAAAAGGGAGAAACACACAAAAAAACACACAAACAGGGGCACAACACCCATCATTGTGAGCGGTGTTGTGCACCTTACAGTATGCAGCATCTTTACAGATCGCTGCTTACAGTCTGGCCCCCAAGGGGTTAAGGGAGGATGTATTGCATCCCCCTTAACCCCTTGGGGGCCAGACTGATGTCAGACTGCACCCATCCCAGCAAGGAAGAGGTTAACTGACCCCACCTTCCTTGCTGGGAGGGGTGCAGTGCTGGGGAGGGGGTGGGGAGAGCTCTATACTCACCCCGATGTTGTCTCTTCGCTGGTCCGCAGCACAATGAAGTCACTGTGCTGCTGACCGGCTCATTATATGTGCGCTCAGCCGATCAGCCAATCAGCTGAGCGCACATATAATTCTAAATGTTTCCTCTAATAATGCTATTGTGATAACATAATTAGAAGAAACATTTGATGTTTTCATTAAAGTAAAGTGATGATTAGTACAGAAAGCTCTATTGCCGGCATATGAATTAACGGCTTATGGAGCTTCCTGTACTAATTAATATTTAATTAATAAAACACATTTTCGATGAAATAAATTCTGTTTCGTTGGTCAATAATTTAATTCTAACGAATCTATCATTGTGCAATTAAATATACTGTCAAAAAATAAATATATATATAAATATACATTTATTTATATATCTATTTATTTTAACAGTATATTTAATTGCCAAATGATGGATTCGTTAGAATTAAATTATTGACCAACGAAAGGGACTTTTATTACAAAGAAAATGTGTTTTATTAATTTAATATATTAACTATTAGAGGCATCGGCATTCGGCATCATTGCCTGCTATTTTTGAAGTACTCCGTACGGACCGCCTGTCAATCCTCGGCCGCATGTCCAGCCGCAAACAATGGTCTTGTTCGTTTTTTACGGGTCCGTTTTCGATCGGGCCGTAGATTCATACATAGTGTGCACTGTGCAGCCATATATCCTATGCTTTCCAGCGTACGCATGAACCACCAAAAATACCGCCGCACAATTACAGCCGCAAATACAGCCGCACAGTTACATAGTCTGAACCTGGCCTTAAAGTGTATTTGAGGGGCCTGTATGTTAGAAAGCCCCACAAAGCACCCCATTTCAGAAACTGCACCCCCCAAACTCTGCAAAAGCACATCCAGAAAGTGTTTTAACCCTTTAGGGGAGTCACAGAAATAAAAGCTAAGTGTGTAAGGAATTTGAAAATTTTAATTTTCTGTGCAGAGATTTTATTGTAATCCAATATTTTTCATAATTATAAACCTATTACCAGAGAAATGCACCCCAATAATTATTGTCCTGTTTCTGCAGTTTATAGAAATACCCCATATGTGACCCTATTGCTCTATTTGACGCAACCACAAGCCTCAGATATAAGGGAGCGCCTAGTGAATTTCAACGCCTCCGTTATATTTGGCAATTTTTGACTGTACCACTTCAGGTTGGCAGAGGCTCTGGGGTGCCAAAACCTAAAAAACACCCCTAAAGGGACACCATTTAGAAAACTACACCCCTCAAGGAATGTAACAAGGGGTGCGGTGAGCATCTGGACCCCACAGGTGCTTCACAGATTTTCCGAACAATATGGCGTGAAAAAAGAAAAAAAATTTTTTTACACTAAAATGTTGTTCTAGCCTTCAATTTTTCATTTTCTTAAAGGGATAAGAGGCAAAAAAAGACACAAAATGTGTAGCGCAGTTTCTCCCGAGTACGGAAATACCCCACATGTGGCGATAAAGTGCCAAGGGGGCGCAGGACGAGCCTCCAAAGGGAAGGAGCGCCAATTGGCTTTTGGAAGCTGAATTTCACTGAAAAGGATTTCAAGGGCCATGTCGCATTTACAGAGCCCTCGTGCTGCCAAGACACTGGAAACCCCCCACAAGTGACCCCATTCTGGAAACTACACCCCTCAAGGAATCTAACAAGGGGTTCAGTGAGCATATGGACCCCACTGGTGACGGGCACAAATGTGGAACAATGTGACGTGAAAGTGAAAAATTTGATTTTTTTCACTTTCACGGCACAAATGTGCCCGTCATCAAGGGGTCCATATCCTCAATGCACCCCTTATTAGATTCCATGAGGGGTGCCGTTTTCAGCATGGGGTCACTTGTGGGGGGTTTCCAATGTCTTGGCAACATAGGGCCTTTGTAAATGCGACATGGCATTCACCATCCATTCTAGCCAAATGGCGCTCCCTCCCTGTGGAGGCTTACCCTGCACCTGCATGGCGCTTTATGTTCACATTTGAGGTATTTCCGTACTTGGGGGAAATTGCACTACACATTTCGTGTTTTTTTTATCTTTTAAACCCCTTGTGAAAATGAAAAAATAAAGACTAAATCAATGAGTTAATGTAAAAATTTAATTTTTTTTACACTAAATGTGGGTCTAGCCTTGATTTTTCCATTTACACAATGGGTTAAAAGAAAAAATAAATACAAAACGTGTAGGGTAATTTCCCCTGAGTACGAAAATACCCCACATGTGGACATAATGTGCCATATGGGCACAGTGCAAGCCACCAAAGGGACAGAGAGCCATTTAGAGGCTGGAATGAAGGATGGAGGCCATGTCACATTTACAAAGCTCCTGCGCTGCCAGGACAGTGGGAACCCCCCACAAGTGACCCCATTCTGGAAACTACACCCCATAAGAAATCTAACAAGGGGTGCAGTGAGCATATGGACCCCACTGGTGACGGGCACACATGTAGAACATGTGCTGTGAAGATTAAAAATCCCATTTTTTTCACTTTCACAGCACTAATGTGCCCGTCACCAGGGGGCCACATCCCTGCTGCACCCCTTGTTAGATTCCTTAAATGGTGTAGTTTCCAGTATGTGGTCACTTGTGGGGGTTTCTACTGTCCTGGCCGCACAGAGGCTTTGTAAATGCAACATGGCAAGCCTCTAATGGGAATGGGGGCCATGACTATTTAGTTGGGGAAAAGTGACAATTTTAATATATTTGGGGATATTAGGCCAATTATTAATGTAGAAGGTTGAAAATGACATTTGTCCATCAAATTCAACCTGTGTTGATCCAGAGGAAGGCAAAAAAACCCTTGTGAGGCAGACAACAGTAGCCTCATCACAGGGAAAAAAATTCCTTCCTGACTCCATAATGGCAATCAAAATAATCCCTGGATCAACGTGACCCCTGAAATAGGAATAACGGAAAGAATTTAGAAAATTTAGAACTCCAATGACGTGTGGTACGCCTTGAAGCAATCCTTTATGCAGAGGCCAGGGTGATCAGGGCAGGTGTCACACTGGTAAATGGTGTCCTTCCTGATCCCCCTTTTGTGGCACACTCTGCACTTTTGGGATCTCCCTTTTTTTCCAGTGTGTGGGACTTCACCTGAAAAATGTTGTCCCTGTACGATACGGGGTCCTTCATATCCAGAAGCGCTGGGGCCCGCTCCTTGGCTGCCAAATATCAGGGCTTTGTTCACTGCTTCCTGTAATTGAAGGAATTTCCCCGGGTGACCGGAACATCGGTACAGCAAAAAAAGCGTTGTACTTCGCTGTTTGGACCAGATGTATGGCCACCTTTTTATACCACGTTCTGGTTTTTCTCGTGGCGTTATATGGTTTGAGGACTTGATCTGAGAGATCAATTCCTCCTATATACTGATTGTAGTCTAGAACACAATCAGGTTTGTTCACCACATACAGGGACAGGGATACTATTCCTGTGAATTTTGGTCAAAATAAGGACATCGCGTTTGTCCTTATATTTGACCAACAACATATTTTCACAGGCATAGGCCTTGCTCTCACCCCTTCGCATCTGTTGTCTAACCGGATGACTTGGTAGGCCTCGTTGAGTTTTCCGAATCGTGCCGCAAGTAGCTCGGGCAGCGAGGGACCGAAACAGGGGGATACTGGTATAAAAAGTTATCAACATACAGGTGATAACCTTTATCCAGCAGTGGGAAGATCAGTTCCCAAACGATCTTCCCACTAACTCCGAGGATGGGGGTGCAATCTGGGGGTTTGATTCGGCTGTCCCTACCCTCATATACTCTAAATCTGTAAGTGTACGCTGAGGTACTATCACAGAGTTTGTATAGTTTCACGCCATACCGTGATCTCTTACTGGGAAGCTACTGGTGGAAAAGAAGGCTCCCTTTGAAGCTCAGGAGGGACTCATCTACTGAGATGTATTTCTCTGGGATATACATCTCAGTAAATTTGGCTGAGAAGTGTTCTATGACCGGCCGTACTGTGTACAGTCGGTCATATGAGGGATCATCTCGCAGGGGGCAACTTGCATTGTCGTTATAACGCAAGAATTTTCGGATGGCTTCGAGGAGGCCTGCAGGGGGAAGGATGTGGTCACCTGTCTGGGGAGCAGGGAGCGGAATGGGATGACGTGTCTGGCGGGCAGCCCAAGGCGTCCTCCTGGGACACCTAGGTGGATATTCATCATCACTGGATAATGATGATGATGATTATGCTGATGAAGATGAATGGAGGAAAGAAGGATCCCCCCATTCATGCTCACTGGCTGTTTCGGTGTCGGAGGCAATTAAAGCATATGCCTCTTCCACCGAAAACACTCTCTGGGACATTTTTATATGGGGGTTAGTATGTAGGGCTATGTAGATATAAGGTAGGAAACTTTATTTAGAATTTTGAATGGTATTTAGTGTAGTGTAGTGTTTTTTACGTTGTGTGTGATTTAACTGTAAGGGGGGAAAACCTACGCCAAAAAATGAGTTGCTGTTCAGTGGCAAAAAAAAAGGGGGGAAAAAATTGATGTTAATAAAAAAAAAAAAAAAAAAAAAAAGAAGGCAAAGGGGTTAAAACAACCCCAAAACACTGCCTGCACACCCCAAAGCTGCTGATCAGTGTCAATTCACTGAACAGCAGCTAGGGGGCAGTCAGTCTCCAACCAAGCTCAGCTGCTGCGGCGGCAGCTGCAGCAGCAGCAGAGGAAGCAGTCGAAGAGGACAGAAGATGATGGCGCTCCTCTCCTGGACGGATCCTGGCCCTGGACACCTCAGATCAGGTGAGTATGCAGCAGCTGCGGCACACACACCTGTTCTGCACACCTCATCTTCCTGACTGAGGTGTGCAGGGACAGGATCCGTTAGTACATACAGCCCCTTTTCACTGTCATTGGTCAGTAAGTACTAACTGGCCAATGACAGTGATTGGGGCGGGTGGCACCATGGCCATGGGGTCCTTGGTCTGAAAGGTGATTGGTGCTGTCTCGGACCGCACCAATCACCTTTACTTTCCGGGTTACCGGCTCACCGGACCCTGAAAAGTTCCTCCATCTGCTGTCATTGGCTGATCAGAACTGATGATGCTAATGGGGGCGACATGCCAGGATGGCCTGCTATGCGTTATAGCAGCCATCTCTACCCAATCGCTGTGTGAGTTCACACAGCGGTCGGGTAAACCACGGATGTGCATTTACGCCCTGTTGCCTTAAAGCCCAGGCAGCGGGTAAATGTACACCAGCGGTCCTTAAGGGGTTAATAAGGATAGTAAATAAATAGATAATTAAATAAATAAATGCAGTTTAATAATTTATAAATTAATTTATATAAATAAACATAGATAATTAGAAACTCCATAAACCATTACTGTATTACATAAACTGTAACATTACATAACTGTAACAGACTAAATCCGCCCACAAGGGCAACTACCCCTCTACTAAAACACTGTGACAAATAACAAGGGAGGGAGGGCAGCGGCTTATTTTCTTTAGTCTTCCAGATGAACTGATGAGCAGTGCTGTGACTGGCTCTTAAATAGCTGTCTACCCGCTGCTACTGAGGATCAACCAATCAGGGCCCTGGAAAAGTGGAGTGGGGTATTCCCCAGGTAAGACCAAGTACATGGACATATGGTCGGGTGGAACTGGACTAATCCACCATCCGTTTCTAGAACTTACTCCTATGTTAACTATATCTCTTAAAGCGACTCTGTACCCACAATATGACCCCCCAAACCAATTGTACCTTCGGATAGCTGCTTTTAATCCAAGATCTGTCCTGGGGTTCTTTCGCAGGGGATGCAGTTATTGTCATAAAAACAACTTTTAATCCTGCAGCGCTGTGTCTAACGGCCAGGGCTTACATTTGTATATGCATTAGGCTGGCACCCCACCTGTGTGCATAATGAACATGGGCTGGATCATTAGTACACCTGTGCAAAGCTCAAACAGCAGTAAATGTTCCTGAATCATTCCTAATGATGAGGAGGGTGGGGAGGAAGGACGGAGAGGTGGTGCCAGCCTAATGCATATATAAATGTAAGCCCCGGCCGTACGACACAGCGCTGCCGGATTAAAACTTGTTTTTATGACAATAACTGCATCCCCTGCCGAACGGACCCCAGGACAGATCTTGGATTAAAAGCAGCTATCCGAAGGTACAAGTGGTTTGGAGGGGACAGATTGTGGGTACAGAGTCGCTTTAACCCCTTAGTGACCGCCGATATGGCTTTTTACAGCGGTCACTAATGGGCTCTATTCTGCTGCCATCAGCTTTTTACGGTGATGGCAGAGAATAGAGCTGTGGTGTCGGTAGGGCCCCCACCCCATCCCCCCAGCTACCGGAGGTAGCTGAGGGTTTGGGGCAGTGTGTGGGATCTGTCCTGGCCGCCCCCGTACCGCTTGCGCTGCAGAAGTAAAGAGCCTGTCTGAAAATTCAAAGTGACAGGGACCAATTTGGTCTCTGTCACTAATCTATGATCACTGTGATAGAAATATCACAGTGATCACAGTAGTACAGTAAAAAAAAAAAAAGTGTAAGTGTACAAAAAGTGAAAAACATACAAATAAAATAAAACACACTTTTTATTATAGAAATAATTGAGGTTTACTCCCAGTTTAGCCGTAACCCCGACAGATTACCTGTAACCACTGCAGGTTTCCCATAACCACCCCAGGTTGCCCACAACCACCGCACGTTGCCCGTAACCACCGCATTATGCCCATAAGCACTTCAGTTTATCTGTAACCCCCCCCAGATTGTCCGTAGCCCCCCAGATTGTCCGTAGCCCTCCCAGATTGTCCGTAGCACTCCCAGATTGTCTGTAGCCCCCCCAGATTGTCCGTAACCACCTTTGATTGTCCGTAGCCCCCCCAGATTACCCGTAACCACTGCATGTTGCCTGTAATCATGGCAGATTACACGTAACCACCGCACATTGCCCGTATTCTCCCCAAATTGCCAGTGACCCCCTCCAGATTGTCCGTAATCACCCCAAATTGCCCATAACCACACCAGATTGTCAGTAAAAACCCCGTGTTGTCCGTATCCACCGCAGGTTGCCCGTAACCACTGCACATTGCCCGTGACCACCCCAGATTGCCCGTAACCACTGCACATTGCCCGTAACCACACCAGATTGTCTGTAACAATCACAGGTTGCCCGTAACAATCACAAGTTGTCTGTAACCACCGCCCGTTGCCTGTAACCACCACAGGTTACCCGTAACCACTCCAGATTGTCTGTAAGCACCCCAGATTGTCTGTAAGCACAGCACATTGCCCGTAACCACCGCAGGTTGTCTGTAACCACCTCAGATTGTTTGTAACCACCCCAGATTGTTCGTAACCACCGCAGGTAGCCCGTAACCACCGCAGGTTGCCCGTAACCACCCCGGATTACCCATAACCACCCCAGGTTGGCTGTAACCACCCCCACATTACCTGTAATGTATTTTTTTTATTGTATTTTAGTAACTGCGCTATTCTAATACCTATTACTAGATGCGGTTTTGTTCCAGCAAATTGGCGCTCCTTCCCTTCTGAGCCCCGCTGTGTGCCCATACAGTGGTTTATGCCCACATATGGGGTACCGTTCTACTCAGGAGAACCTGCGTTACAGATTTTGGGGTGAATTTTCTCTCCTGTTCCTCGGGAAATTGAGAAATTTCTAATTAAAAGAACATATTATTGGAAAAATTCTAGTTTTTCACTTTTACCGGCCAATTTTGAATACTTTCCTCTAATACCTGTAGGGTCAAAATGCTCACCACACCCCAATATGAATTATTTGAGGGGTGAACTTTCCAAAATAGGGTGACTTATGGGAGGGGTTCACTCCACTGACACTACAGGGGCACTGCAAACGCACCTGGAGCTCAGAAACTTCTTCAGCAAAATCTGAACTGGAAATGCTAATTGGCGCTCCCTTTCTTCTGAGCCCCGCTGTGTGTCCATACAGTGGTTTATGCCCACAAATGGGGTACCGTTGTACTCAGGAGAACCTGCGTTACAAATTTTGGCATATGTTTTCTCTCCTGTTCCTCGTATAATTGAGAAATTTTACACTGAACAAACATATTATTGGAAAAATTTGTGTTTTTCATTTTTACTGTCTAATTTTGAATACTTTCCTCTAATATCTGTGGCAGGGGCGTTGCTAGGGTCCTAAAACATCCGGGGCACGGGCCCCGAGTTGACTTCTGCAGTGGCGTTACACACACACACACACACATACATACACACATATATATATATATATATATATATATACACATTTTTTTTTTTAAACAGACGATCACATAGGCTAGTATTTGAAATTGTGACTCACAGTTGACGTCTTCTCTGATCAGTCACTCACTTTTCTCTTTTTTTTCCATTCGGCCCAAGCCATAACCCTTCTCTCCAGAATCTGCCAGGAAAAACATTTTAGGCTCCTTGCTCCAGCACACACAGTAATTAGGTCTCCTCTGTGCCCTATATGCCCTACCTGTGCTACCTTGTGCCTCCAAATAGTATAGGTTCCCATGCAGCAGTCCTCATGTAGTATATGGCGCCTTGTGCAACACACACTATAAAGTATATGCCCCCCATGCATCAGACACCATACAGTATATGCCCCCCTCTGCTGTGCAGCATCCCCATATAGAACTTCCCTCCTGCTGTGCAGCATTACCATGTAGAATACCACCTGTTGTGTAGCATTACTATATAGCATACCCTCTGCTGTTCAGCATCCCCATACAGAATACCCCCTGTTGTGCAGCATCCCCCCTGTTGTGAAGCATCCCCATATAGAATAGCCCCCCCCCCCGTTGTGCTGCATCCCCATTTAGAATAGCCCCCCTGCTCAGCATCCTCCCTATATAGAATAGCCCCCCTACTGTGCAGCATTCCCATATAGAATAAACCCCCCTGCTGTGCAGCATTCCCATACAGAATATCCCCTGCTGTGCACCCAAATATAGTAATAATGCTCCCTGCTGTGCTATCCCACTTTGTTAAATGCCCCTACTGTGCCCCCATATAGTAATTATGTCCCCTGCTTTGCTCCCATATAGTAATGTCTCCTACTGTGCCTCCATATAGTAATAATGTCCCCTGCTGTGCTTCCATATAGTAATGTCTCCTACTGTGCCTCCATATAGTAATAATGTCTCCTTCTGTGCCCCCACATAGTAATACTACCTCCTGCTGTGCCCCTCATATAGTAGTAATGTCTCCTGCTGTGCACCCAAATATAGTATTATTGCCCCCTGCTGTGTCCCCCATAGTAAAAATGCCCCCCCACTTCTATGCCCCTATATAGTAATATAGCAGCTACTGTACCCACCATAGTAATAAAGTTCCCCCCTCTGCCTACAATAAACCTGCTCCCTACACACTACCCCATCTGACCCCCCCCACACACACACTACCCCCATCTGCCCCCCTACACACACACACACACACTACCCCCATCCTCCTCCCCCTATACACACACACACACACTACCCCATCCTCCTCCTCCTAAACACACACTACCCCCATCCTCCTAAACACACACTACCCCCATCCTCCTAAACACACACACTACCCCCATCCTCCTCCTACACACACACTACCCCCATCCTCCTCCTACACACATACTACCCCCATCCTCCTCCTACACACACACTACCCCCATCCTCCTCCTCTCACACACACACACACACACACACACTACCCCCATCTTCCTCCTCCTACACACACACTACCCCCATCCTCCTCCTACACACACACTACCCCCATCCTCCTCCTCACACACACACACTACTCCCATCCTCCTCCTCCTACACACACACACTACTCCCATCCTCCTACACACACACTACCCCCATCCTCCTACACACACTACCCCCATCCTCCTACACACACACTACTCCCATCCTCCTCCTCCTCCACACACACTACTCCCATCCTCCTCCACACACACTACTCCCATCCTCCTCCTCCTCCACACACACACTACTCCCATCCTCCGCCACACACACTACTCCCATCCTCCTCCACACACACACACTACTCCCATCCTCCTCCACACACACACTACTCCCATCCTCCTCCTCCTCCACACACTACTCCCATCCTCCTCCTCCACACACACACACACTACTCCCATCCTCCTACACACACACTACCCCCATCCTCCTCCTCCTCCTACACACACACTTCCCCCATCCTCCTACACACACTACCCCCATCCTCCTACACACACACTACCCCCATCCTCCTCCTCCTACACACACACTTCCCCCATCCTCCTACACACACTACCCCCATCCTCCTACACACACTACCCCCATCCTCCTACACACACACTACTCCCATCCTCCTCCTCCTCCACACACACACTACTCCCATCCTCCTCCACACACACTACTCCCATCCTCCTCCTCCTCCACACACACACTACTCCCATCCTCCGCCACACACACTACTCCCATCCTCCTCCACACACACACACTACTCCCATCCTCCTCCACACACACACTACTCCCATCCTCCTCCTCCTCCACACACTACTCCCATCCTCCTCCTCCACACACACACTACTCCCATCCTCCTACACACACACTATCCCCATCCTCCTCCTCCTCCTACACACACACTTCCCCCATCCTCCTACACACACTACCCCCATCCTCCTACACACACACTACCCCCATCCTCCTCCTCCTCCTACACACACACTTCCCCCATCCTCCTACACACACTACCCCCATCCTCCTACACACACTACCCCCATCCTCCTACACACACTACCCCCATCCTCCTACACACACACTACCCCCATCCTCCTACACACACACTACCCCCATCCTCCTTCTCCTACACACACACACACACACACACACTACCCCCATCCTCCTCCTCCTACACACACACTACCCCCATCCTCCTACACACACACTACTCCCATCCTCCTACACACACACTACTCCCATCCTCCTCCTCCTACACACACACTACCCCCATCCTCCTCCTACACACATACTACCCCCATCCTCCTCCTACACACACACTACCCCCATCCTCCTCCTCACACACACACACACTACCCCCATCTTCCTCCTCCTACACACACTACCCCCATCCTCCTCCTACACACACACTACCCCCATCCTCCTCCTCACACACACACACTACTCCCATCCTCCTCCTCCTACACACACACACTACTCCCATCCTCCTACACACACACTACCCCCATCCTCCTACACACACTACCCCCATCCTCCTACACACACACTACTCCCATCCTCCTCCTCCTCCACACACACACTACTCCCATCCTCCTCCACACACACTACTCCCATCCTCCTCCTCCTCCACACACACACTACTCCCATCCTCCGCCACACACACTACTCCCATCCTCCTCCACACACACACACTACTCCCATCCTCCTCCACACACACACTACTCCCATCCTCCTCCTCCTCCACACACTACTCCCATCCTCCTCCTCCACACACACACTACTCCCATCCTCCTACACACACACTACCCCCATCCTCCTCCTCCTCCTACACACACACTTCCCCCATCCTCCTACACACACTACCCCCATCCTCCTACACACACACTACCCCCATCCTCCTCCTCCTCCTACACACACACTTCCCTTATCCTCCTACACACACTACCCCCATCCTCCTACACACACTACCCCCATCCTCCTACACACACTACCCCCATCCTCCTACACACACACTACCCCCATCCTCCTACACACACACTACCCCCATCCTCCTTCTCCTACACACACACACACACACACACACACACACTACCCCCATCCTCCTCCTCCTACACACACACTACCCCCATCCTCCTACACACACACTACTCCCATCCTCCTCCTACACACACACTACCCCCATCCTCCTACACACACACTACTCCCATCCTCCTACACACACACTACCCCCATCCTCCTTCTCCTACACACACACACACACTACTCCCATCCTCCTCCTACACACACACTACCCCCATCCTCCTCCTCCTACACACACACACACTACTCCCATACTCCTACACACACACTACTCCCATCCTCCTACACACACATTACCCCCATCCTCCTCCTCCTACACACACACTACCCCCATCCTCCTACACACACACTACTCCCATCCTCCTACACACACACTACCCCCCATCCTCCTTCTCCTCCACACACTACTACCCCCATCCTCCTTCTCCTACACACACACTACCCCCATCCTCCTACACACACACTACTCCCATCCTCCTACACACACACTACCCCCCATCCTCCTTCTCCTCCACACACTACTACCCCCATCCTCCTTCTCCTACACACACACTACCCCCATCTGACCCATACACACACATAGAGTACTACCTGGTCACCATCTCCCCCCCCCCCCCACCATACCATTCCCCACACACTATCCCTGCAGACCCAAACACACACAGTAACTCCCCCGGGGGTCACAATACTCACCCCCGTGCAGCAGCCTAAGGTAAAGGAGCGCGGCGCGGGAGAAGCCTGACGCCGCTACAGCTGCTTGTGGACATCCACGGAGCGCAGGAGAGAGGCGGGGCCAGAGCGTGCGGCCGTCCACTGCGGGCCTCCGTCCAATCAAGAGCAGGGTGATGGCGTCCAGACGTACGGCACTAAGTGGCGCCGGCTGATCCCGCTCCCGCGGCCCGCCAGCGCTGAAGAAACAGCAACCTGGGGCCTCTGATAGTGATCCATCACAGGCCCCGGCTGCTGTTATTTCGGCGCTGGCGGCATCAAAAGACTTTCGGGGCTAGGCTGAAATCATTCGGGGCTTGGGCCCCGAATGATTAAACCTACCGACGCCACTGATCTGTGGAGCCAAAATGCTCATCCTACCCCAAGATAAATTCTTTGAGGGGTTTAATTTCCAAAATGGGGTTACTTATGGGGGGATTTTACTCCGCTGGCGCTACAGGGGCACTGCAAACGCACCTGGCGCTCAGAAACTTCTTCAGCAAGATCTGCATTGAAAATGCTAATTGGCGCTCCTTCCCTTCTGAGCCCTGCTGTGTGCCCATACAGTGGTTTATGCCCACATATGGGGTACCGTTGTACTCAGGAGAACCTGTGTTACAAATTTTGTGGTGCATTTTCTCTCCTGTTCCTCGTGAAATTGAGAAATTTCAAACTAAACCAACATATTATTGAAAAAATTCGAGTTTTTCATTTTTACTGTCTAATTTTGAATACTTTCCTCTAATACCTGTGGGGTCAAAATGGTCACCACACACCAAGATGAATTCTTTGAGGGGTATACTTTCCTAAATGGGGTGCATTATGGGGGGATTTCACTTTGCTGGTGCTACAGGGGCACTACAAACTCACCTGGCACTCTTCAGCAAAATCTGCAGTGAAAAAGCTAATTGGCACCCCCTTCCTTCTGAACCCCGCTGTGTGCCCATACAGTGGTTCATACCCGCATATGGGGTATTGTTGTACTCAGGAGAACCTGTGTTACAGATTTTGTGGTACGTTTTCTCTCATGTTCCTTTTGAAAATGAGAAACTTTAATCTTAAATATATTATTGGAAATTTTCAATTTTCAATTTTTTACGGCCTAATGGTAAATACTTTTCTCCAGCCCCTGTAGGGTTAAAATGCTCATTATACCCCTAGATTAATTCTTTAAGGTGACTAGTTTCCAAAATGGGGTCACTTATGTGGGTTTCCACGATACAAGCCTCCTAAATCCATTTAAAAAAAGAACTGGTCCCTAAAAAAAATCAGTTTTGGAAACTTTCACAAAAATCTGATAATTGGCTGAAAAATGTATAAGCCCCGTAACACCCTAAAAAAGTTAAATATGTTTACCAAATTATGCCAGAATAAAGAAGACATATTAGTAATGTGAATTAGTAACTAATTTATTTGCTAAGACTTCCTTTTTTTAGAGGCAGAGAATTTCAAAGTTCATAAAATGCAAATTTTTCATGATATTTTGATGTTTTTCACAAAAAACACACAAAATAGTGACCAAATTTTGCCACTAACATAAAGTTACATATGTGACAAAAAAAAAAAAATATCTCAGAATCGCTAGCATACGTTAAAGCATCAGTGAGCTATAAGCGCATAAAGTGAGACAGGTCGGATTTTGATAAATGAGCCTGGTCATTAAGGCCCAAACTAGCTGCAGCACGAAGGGGTTAAGTTAAAGCGTAACTATAAAATATTTTGACCATTCAGTTTTAGTTAGCTTAGGGCATGATAAGAATTTTTGCAATATACATTAATAACCTAAAATGAACAGTTTTTTAAATACATAAAGCTGATTGTCCCCTCAGAGCTGTCTGGCTCTGAGTTATTTCTGCAATCCTGCTGGACACGCCCCCTCCCTGGAGATCCGTACCTAGTGTATGGACTCTGACAGGAGGATCAGATAACAGCCCTGACACACACATAAACAAAACCTCCTCCCCCCCTCCTAGCAGCACGTCCACCCCCACCCCCCCCCACACACACAGAGGTGACTAAGCAGAGCTGAGGGTGTTGTGTGAGGAGCAGCACAGAGTAGGAGCTGGATGGAGGGACAAGTACCCAGTGCTTCACCCAGGAGGGACATGCCAGCCATGACTCCAATGTACTGCATGAGGGAGAGTGAGTGAGTCACTGAGGGGAGGACTACATGTCCCAGCACAACACAGCTGTAGTCCTTCTATAGTACATATAACATTCACTATCAGATGTCTGCAACAGGTGCCCCCACCTTCATGGCTGACATTATCCTACAGTGTTATGAGAGCACATGACTGTATCTAATCCCACCGTGTGTGATACCAGCTTCTGGGGCTCTGTATCTAATCTTACATTGTGATACTGTATGCTGGGGCTCTATCTGATCCTGCTATGTGTGATACCATTTGCTAAGCAGCTGGTCAGAGAATGGAGGGACCCAGCCAGAGAGATGAGGGATCTGGCGATCTCTCAGCGAGAGCACACGCTATCAACCCAGTTTAGGGCTCTTTTTAAAGTGTAACACATGGGCTTTTAATTTGAGGAATTTCATTTTTTGGCTACTGAAATTATAGTTACACTTTAACAATATAGATTTTTAACCAGAAGTGGGGGGGGGGGGGGGGGGGAGTGACCCCGGGGGGGGAGTGACCCCGGGGGGGGAGTGACCCCAAGTATCCCCAAGGAATCAAGGAAATAAAGTCTTCAAGCTCCATGTAGCAATATGAAAAGCATAAATTTTGTCTGAACTCCTGTTCACATGTTAAGGCTATGTTCACACTACGTATGAGTATGCCCGTAGTTCGTACGCCGCCGTACATGTGTGGCTGAAAGTACGGCCGTGGGAAAAATAGACATGCCGCCAGATTGCGAACATGCGGGCGAACCGCGAACATACGCCCGTAGTAGAGTTATGCTTCCCTAGCTTGTTTCGAAGCGATCTGAAACAGGTCATTTACTTGGAAATCTTTGCCCATCCCAATAAAACACACAGAACCTTTTGGATCTAAAAATCACGTTGAATTTGGCTGAAATAAGTACTCCATACGGGACCGCATGGAAATCCACGGCCGTGAGTTGGAACATTTCCGTCCTCAAACAATGGTCTTGTTCATTTTTCACGGCGCCGTATACGATCCGGCCGTAAGCTCATACGTAGTGTGCATTGTGCGGCCGTATATCATATACTTCCAAGCGAACGCATCAACCTCAAAACTACGTGCGTATATTCGCGGCTCGCACTACGGCCGGAAAGATACGTAGTGTGAACATAGCCTTAACGCGGTCAATGAATTGTGCATTGTCCACCTTCCAAGATAATCTGTGGATGATTTAGGAAAAAAAATATATATATATATTTTAAAAGACATTCAAAGAGAGCAAAGTCTTCTTTCATCTCCCATATGAGGTCAAATGTCATTGCCACCCACATGAACCACAACTATGTCAAGTGGCGGCAATGACACTGCACACTTTTTCACTGTACAATATAAGTCTCTCTACTTTAACCCCTAGCTGCACCAGGATGTTACTGAACATCCTTGTGCCTCTAGGGTAGTTCAGAGGGGGATCCCGCATCGACCCTGCTCTGAACTGCCGTGATCCCGAGTGCTATATGCAGCTCGGGACCTCGGCTATTAGCGGGCATAGTCCGGTCGCCGTGCTCGCTAATTACGTATTTAGATGCAGCTGTCAAAGTTGACTGCTGCATCCAAATACTTACTGTGCCCCATACCTTGTGGTCTAGTAGGGGGATCGCCCCTCCGCGATCGTGTTGCGCACCGCAACTGATTCGGTCCGGGGTCTGCGCCGTAATGGCGCTGATCCCGGCTCCGCACTCTATTGCTTTCGGCTGCAGCAGCCGAAAGCAATAGAGCACAGATCTCATTGATGTATGCAGTGATGCGATCAGCAGTCCTCCAGGGGGCTTCTAGTATATGTGTAAAAAAATAATAAATAAATAAATCATTTTTTATTAATACAAAATCTACTCCCCTAATAAAAATGTGAATCACCCCCCCATCCCCATTTTATAAATAAAATAAATAAATAAACATGTTTGGTATCGCTGCGTGGGTAATCGCCCGAACTGAACTTGCATGGTAAACAGCATAATCGTAAAAAAATTCCAAAAGTGCAAAATTGCGCATTTTTGGTTGCATCAAATCTAGAAAAATTGTAATAAAGCAATCAAAAAGTTGCATATGCGCAATCATGGTACCGATAGAAAGTACAGATCATGGCGCAAAAAATGACACCTCACACAGCACCATTGGCCAAAGGATAAAAGCATTATAAGCATGGTAATAGAGCAATTTTAAGGAACATATTTTTTTAAAAAGGTTTAAATTTTTTAAAAGCCATCAAATAAAATAAAAGTTATACAAGTTACATATCGTTGTAATCGTACTAACAAGAGGAACATGAATAACAGGTCAGTTTTACCAGAGGGCGTAAACCCCCCCCCCCCAAAATAAAAAAATAGCGTTTTCTTATTTTTTCAATTTCACCACACATATAATTTTTTTCTGGTGTCACAGCATATTTTAGGCAAAAATTACATCTGCCATTGCAAAGTACAATTAGTGGTGCAAAAAATAAGGGCTCATCTGGGTCTCTAGGTGGAAAAATGCACGCGCTATGGCCTTATATACACAAGAAGGAACCCCCTAAGGGTTAATCCGTACACCTCAAACCAATGCGCTTCAAAGGAATTCAGAGCTAGAGATAAGGTACTACTGTACACATGACTAGCAGCCCTCCTACTGGCCCAATGAATGAGTAAATGTCCCAAGATCCAGCAAGAGAACTTCTTTGCACCTGAAGAAATAAAGTCAGTTAAATAAGAAGGCAGGCCAAACATACAATTTGTACTTGTCAGACAAACACCCCTAGGCCGCGAATAATCTGCCCATCCAATCCAATAGAGGCCACCTCTGTGGAAGCTTCAATCCTGAAAGAGTGACTGGAGATTTTTTCTGACTGTAAGCTCAACTGCACCAAACTTAAAGTGAAGCACTCTATCAAACTGAAATTTTGTTACAAAAGAAAAGTCTTCATGCAATAAAAATAAACCGTCCAAGTGAGGACATACAGCTATATAGGCACAAACAGAAAGATAGGGACAAACAGGCGAAAAGGTAAAACCCTCCTCATAAGTTTCACCTGTGATGTGAATACCAATAAAATCAGCACAGACTGAAGCTCCTTAAGGGTAGTCTTCTTTTTAAGAAACAAACCCTCAATTGAGCACTGAAATTTATGCAATTCTTCTTCTACAGGGGGACAAAACTTCTCTGTGTCAATGGTGGTCCCCAAAAATTCTAAAACTGGGCAGGGGGTGGGAACTGTTTTTTTTTTCCAGAGCAACCAATACACTAAAATTATACATGACCACCATAAAAGTAGACAACACATTAAAACAAACAGGAGAATCACTAGGACCATTAAACAAAAAATTGTCCAAAGAATGCACTATTCTACCCTCAGTGACAAAAACTAAACCACCCAGTGCAAAAAAGAAGAGAAACATTCAAAATAAAAACGGGAAAAGGAAAAATCCATATTGGAACACTAAGGAATAGAGATGAGCGAACCGGGTTCGGGTTAGAGTCCATCCGAACCCGAGCGTTCAGCATTTGATTAGCTGGGGCTGCTGAACTTGGATAAAGCTCTGAGGTTGTCTGGAAAACATGGATACAGCCAATGACTATATCCATGTTTTCCACATAGCCTTAGGGCTTTATCCAACTTCAGCAGCCACCGCTAATCAAATGCCGAAAGTTCGGGTTCGGATGGACTCGAGCATGCTCGAGGTTTGCTCTGCTCTACTAAGGAACTAAAACCTGAGGGGGAAACAGGTAAGGGTCTAAAAGCAGACTTGATTTCAAACTTTGCTAGCAAAGCGTTTCAGCAAAAATGCCTCAGACATGCCATTGCATCATCAAAAGACGCATAATGGTCAGAAGACTGGTCCATATCCACCTCGTCATTTAAAGAAAAGTTTTGAGGAATGGAGGTGTTGTATTAGTCTAAACAAGTTTGGTTCCTTTTTGTAAAACTATTGAGGAAGCTGTTAAACAATGAGGCCATGTTTGACAATTTCATCGGAGTCCAGGCTTTTGACCAAAGCAGATTGTGCTGCTCTTTTCAAACACCTGGACATTGGATGCTATCCTCCACAGAATCAACAGTCATGCCTATATCAGCCGTTTTTCATCCACTTGCAGTTTCCCTTTTTGAAGGCGTAATGGGCGCCTTTACAAAAAAGACTGTGAGTGGTAGTAAGGACTATGCTCAGAAATCTTGCCTGCCTCAGTGGCTCAATGTAATGAGTTGCACGCCTTTCGCTCTCTGATGCTCTCTGCTCACAGAATTGACAAGGGGGTTCCGTTTTGAATTTCCGCCTGTTTTATTCAGTCTATATCTTTTTATTATCTTAACAGTACTAGATAAATAAAAGGGGATATTGTTAACATACCAACGCCTCTTTTGCACAGATTTCAGGAACACCCATTCCTTTTCAATTACTGGCATAGTAGAGGATACAGAGCACATTGGTAGGAGATACAGCAGAGGGAACATCAGAAGATGCAGCAGAATGTACATCAGAGACAGGCAAAGGAGTAGTAGAGATAAGGGAGGAATGCAAGGAATGAGAAGAGGGGCATATTTCACCCTCTGCTGATGACACTGATTCCGGAGGCTGCTGCAGCATTCCACTATTCTCTCCCTACTGCTGCAGGTTCTACCCTGCTCTGTCCCGCAATTTTCTGTGAGAGGGAGGGGGTGCAGTGATTTAGCTCTTTTACAGCACCTCTTAAGCTTAAGACAAGGACCTCCAAGGTAATATTTTCTGAAATATTACCCGTCCCACATGCCACACCAGAAAGACAGCGGGAGATTAGAGAGGTAAATAAGTGGCTCAAGAGCTGGTGTAGGATAGAGAGTTTTGGGTTCATGGAGAAGTGGGCAGACTTCTCTGTCGGTTACGGGCTCTATGGTAGGGACAGGCTTCCTTTCAATGGGGAGGGTGCAGCTGTGCTAGGGGATAAGATGGCTAAGAGGTTGGAGGACTGTTTAAATTAGGGACTGGGGGGAGGGTAACTACAACCTAGAAGGTGAAAACAGAGTAGATAGAAAGCTGGGTCTAGATTATGAAACTGGGGGTGGAGTGGAGGGAGGTAACAGAACAGTCACTAGTGATAAGAGGAAAGGAAATATGAATAAACATATTAAGTGTATGTATATGAATGCTAGACATCTCACTAATAAAGCTGAAGAATTAGAACGGATAATGATGGAGGAGGAATATGATATAGTGGGGATAAGCAAGACATGGCTGGATGATAGCTATGACTGGGTAGTTAATCTGCAGGGTTAAAGTCTGTTCAGAAATTACTATAAAAATAAAAAAGGGGAAGGGTCTGCCTAAATGTTAAGTTCTGCCTTAAGCCCATTCTGCGGGAGGATATATGTGATGATAATGTGGAGTCTCTTTTGGTAGAAATAACAGGAGGGAGGAAGGATAAAAAAATTCTTATAGAAGTGAATTATAAATCTCCAAGTATAGTGGAAGAGGCATAAAATATCCTCATAAGACAAATAGATGTGGCAGCGAAGCAGAGTGAGGTCATTATTATGGGGGACTACCCCAATATGGACTGAAAAGCAGAAACCTGTGCTCTAGCAAAGGAAGCGGGTTTTTGGAAATAATCAAAGATAATTACCTTTCCCAACTAGTACAGGTACCAACAAGAGGGGAAAGAGGGCACTTCTGGACCTAAAATTAACCAATAGCGCATACAGAATATAAAAAGTAGAGATGGGGTAAAAGTGACCGCAACATAGTATCTTTTCATTTCTGCTTTAAGAAAATTATTAGTAGGGGGGGCCCCAAAAACGTTAAACTTTAGGAAGGCTAATTTCCAAAAGAGGACCTTGGGGACATAGACTGGGACAATGCCTTTAGATATAAAAGCAGTAGTACACAAGAGAAATTGGGAATATTTAAGAGCACACTGGGTAGATCTTGTGAACGACACATACCATATCGGAATAAACATGGTAGAAATGGGAGAAAACTGGTTAACTACAGCTGTTAAGGGTGTAATAAATTATACAAACAAGCATTTAGACTTCTAAAACAAGAAAGTAGTGGGGAAACATTGAGAAATTATAGGCAGAATACATTTTGTAAAAAAAAATAAATAAAAGAAAAAAAAATTGCAACAGAAAAGATTGCCACAGAATATAAAAAGAATCCCAAAATGGTCCTTGCCTATATAAAAATAAGAGACTTAAAACTGAAAATGTTGGTCCCCCCCAAACTAATTTGGGTGTAATAGTAAAGGGGGGGGATGAGAAAATCTACATTCTTCTCTACTGTATTGACAGAGGAGAATTCTATAACAAATGAGATGACTAGGGATAATGTACAGTAAAATCTCCCATAAATCTTACCTGCCCCAGGGCCCTATTACAACAACAGATTATCTGACATATTTTTTAAGCCAGGAATGGTTTTAAAAAGAGGAGAAATCTCAGTCTTTCCTTTATTACCTGTTCTCTGTTTACAGTCAATTCCTCGCTTTGGCTAAACAAAAATCTGTCAGATAATCTGTTGGTGTAATATGGCGCTAACACAACTTAAAGTGGGGCAATGCCTTAAAAACATTAAAATCCATAAATCATCCGGCCCAGAAGGTATTCATCGTAGAATTTTGCTGGAATTAAGTTCTGTGGTAGACAGGATCTTATTCCTAATATTTAAAGATTCTATAATGGCAGGGATTGTTCACATGACTCGCGCATTGCTAATGTGGTACCAATATTCAAGAAGGGGTCAAAAAGTGATCCTGGAAACTATAGGCCTGTAAGTCTAACATCTATAGTAGGTAAAGTATATGAGCGGTTTGTAAGAGAAGCTATACTGGAGTATTGTAATTAAAATAATCTTATAACACAGCACCAGCAAGGGTTTATGAGGGATCTGATCTGTCAGACTAATCTGATCAGCATCTATGAGGAGGTCAGTTATAGACTGGACCTGGGGGAGGATGTGTATCTGGACTTTTCAAAGGCATTTGATACTGTGGTGCACGAAAGGTTAGTATGTTAAATGAGGATGCTTGGGCTAGGGGAAAATATATGTAAATGGATAAGTATCTGGTTGAGAGATAGAAAACAGAGGGTGGTCATTGATGGAACATACTCTGATTGGGTAACAGTTACTAGTAGGGTACCGCAGGGGGTCAGTGTCGAGCCCTTTTCTTTTTATATGCCTATTAACCCCTTAAGGTCAAAGCCTATTTTCGTTTTTGCGCTTTTGCTTATTCCATTTTAAGTTTAAAAGTCCATAGCGCTTGCATTTTTTCACCTAGAGATGTATATGAGCGCTTATTTTTTGCGAAACCAATTGTACTTTGCAATGACAGGCATTATTTTTCCATAACATATGCTGCGAAACCGGAAAAAAATCATTTGCGCTGTCAAATTGAAAAAAAAAAACGAATTTGTTTTGATTTCGGGGAGTTTTGCATTTACGCCGTCCGTCCTATGGTAAAACTGACTTGTTATGCATGTTCCTCAAGTCGTTACGATTACTATGATATATAACATGTATAACTTATATTGTATCTGATGGCCTGTAAAAAATTCAAACCATTGTTAACAAATATACGTTCCTTAAAATCGCTCCATTCCCAGGCTTATAGAGCTTTTATCCTTTGGTCTATGGGGCTGTGTGAGGTGTCAGTTTTTGCGCCATGATGTGTTCTTTCTATCGGTACCTTGATTGCGCATATACGACTTTTTGATCGTTTTTTATTACATTTTATCTGGATTTGATGCGACCAAAAATGCGCAATTTTGCACTTTGGAATTTTTTGCGCTGACGCCGTTTACCGTGCGAGATCAGGAATGTGATTAATTAATAGTTCGGGCGATTACGCGCGCGGCGATACTAAATATGTTTATTTATTTATTTATTAATTTATATTTATAAAATGGGAAAAGGGGGGTGATTTGAACTTTTATTAGGGGATGGGATTTTTTATTAATAAAAACACTTTTTTACTTTTTTTTTTACTGTAACTAGAAGCCCCCCTGGGGGACTTGTATATAGACAGCACTGATCTCTCATAGAGATCAATGCTGTGTATATACACAGCAAAGATCGATTAGATCGGTCATAGATTACTATGGTCTGCTGCAGGCCATAGCAATCTATTGCCGAGCCAGGATCAGCGTCATTCCGACGCTGAGGCCCGGCACGGGCAGAAGAACGGATCTCCCCCCCGCGATCGCATCGCGGGGGGGAGATCCGTCCCACTAGACACCAAGGACGTGAGGTCTGAAGCCTCTAAGTGCAGCTGTCAGGTTTGACAGCTGCACTTAGAGGCTTAATTAGCCGGCGCGGCAACGGGACCCGCGCCGGCTAATAGAGGCACTGCCCGGCTGCACGTGTCAGCCGGGATCAGCGCCGTTCAGAGCGGGGTCCCGGCGGGACCCTTCTCTGAACCCCCCCGAGCGGCACCATGACGTATCAGATACGTCATGGGTCGCTAAGGGGTTAATGACCTTGTAAAGGGGCTACAGAGTAGAATCTCAATTTTTGCAGATGATACTAAACTGGGTAAAGTAATCACCACAGAGGAGGACAATATCATACTACATAAGGATTTGGAGAAGCTAAAGGTTTGGGCAGAGAAAAAGCACATGTAGTTTAATGTGGATAAATGTAAAGTTATGCATTTGGGCTGTAGAAATAATAAGTACAGTTATGTGCTAAATAATAAAACACTGGGTAAAACTGCTTACTGACCTGGGGGTATTGGTGCACAGTAAACTCAACTTTAGTGATCAGTGCCAGGCAGCAACTGCCAAGGCTAATAAAATAATGTGATGCATTAAAAGAGACATAGATACTAAAGATGAGAACATAGTTTTGCCTTCTTATAAATCACTTGTCAGACCACACATGGAATACTGTGTACAATTATGAGCACCGGTATATAAGGACACAGCTAAACTGGATCAACACAGTAGGATTTCTCTAGGTTGAACCTTTCAACCTTATTAACTACGTTCATATGTTAGCCTGACCCATCTCCCTGCCGGCAGGAACAGAATTCACTTTCGGCTCCTCTACAACAGCAGTGTCATCCCGAAAAACTGGCTGTGGAGGAAGCACGCGGAAGATGATGCGGGTGGAAGGCCCCGCCTCTTCCCTCGGCACTTGCAGTGAGTGTCAGAACCAATCCTCGCCGCCTTTGCTCTTGGCCCTTTGGATAAGCTGTCATAGGAGTTGCTTCATGCCACCGCCGGAGATGCTGAGCTGGAGCTGGACAATTCAGGCATGACATAGGTAGGATCTTCAAGCATGGCCACAAGTAGCTCTTCAGAAGGGCCCAAACACTGCACCACAATGCTGTTTCTCTGTGCCGCATTCTGGACGCTACTTCGCCTTCTTCACCCGCCGCTGTGCTCTTTCTTCTTCTCCCAGCTACACAGATGGCTTATTTTGTTCAGTCTTCAAGACGAACTGATGAGCAGCGCTCATAAACAGCTGTCTTTCCTGACGCTGATGAGGAACCAACAATCAGGGCCTTCGAAAAGTGGAGTGGGGAATTCCCCAGGTAAGACAACATACATAGACATATGGGTGGACTGGTTTAGACCGGACTTTTTTTTTTGGGGGGGGGGGTTTAAACTGGACTTAACAACCACCCATTTCTAGAACTTACTCCTATGTTAACTATACCTCTTAAGTTAACTATATAGATTTTAAACCAGAAAAGGGGGGAAGGGGTGATACCGTGTGTCCTTTATCCCTCAAGAGAGTGGGGACTTCCATTAGCATCTGCATACCACTTCGGAGACATCAAATTTGTGACAGGTACACTTTAAGGTTGTGCAGAACGTTTATGTGTTTTGGAGCCGGGAGAGACAACAATCGTCATTGAAGGTGTATGGCTACCGGAGTGATTTTATCGCCAAGATGCCTGTTAGACCTCTACAGTTCCCATTGTGGCTGGGCAGCCAAACCTTTACATAATGGGAGTTGTAATTGCAACAGCTGGAGAACTGCAGTTTCAGAAATAACACAAAAAGATAAGAACAGACACATAGTACACCCGAAAAAAGTATATATAACTGGCCACTAAGTACATCATGATCTCAAGCTACCTTGGTGGAGACATAAGGTATATTGTCACCCTTCAGTGAGTAGTGGCTGATTAAACTATGATGCCTTATGTTATATAACCATTAGAGATGAGTGAACCTCGAGCATGCTCGAGTTTATCCGAACCCGAACTTACGGCATTTGAAAAGTGGTGGCTGCTGAAATTGGATAAAGCCCTAAGGCTATGTGGAAAACATGGATATATTCATTGGCTGTATCCATGTTTTCCAGACAACCTTAGAGCTTTATCCAAGTTCAGCAGCCACCGCTAATCAAATGCCAATCGTTCAGGTTCGGATGGACTCGAACCCGAACCCGGTTCGCTCATCTCTAATAACCACCATATGGTAGATACAGAATTATCATAATCATCGTGTGAAGTCACCTGCTGGTTCTGGATCTAGGAAGAAGCACTGTGTTACTAATCCAAGCATGTTGGTCACTATCGCGTAGCCCAATCTATTGCGCATGTCCAGGGGTGTGTGGTGACGTATGTAACTACTGCAATGACATGCCAATAAGACAAGAGTGATTAAGACATGCCCTTCAGCTAGCAAGTCCTATATATTACAGAAAATACTGTTCTCATCTACCAAGTGAAGCAATCACAATTTGAATATAAAGTCATGGCACAGCGGCAGCAGGAAACCTCACAAAGCGTTTCAGGCAGAGGGCAGAGCAGAGAGTCTGGCTCAAGGGGCAGAAGAGGAAGTAGCGCAGGAAGAGGGTCCAGTGGCAGGCCTGAGCTTCCTTTGTCACCAGGGTCGTGTCCACATGTCTAATTCCACAGTCCTGGAGTGGCTGGCTCACACTTCAATGTCCACAAGGAGGAGTAGTAAGACAGCCAACCAGGTATCTGTTGGTACCTCGGACACGACCCTGACTTGGCACAGGCACGCAGCAATTCCCCCACGTCCTCCATCTGACATCCTCAGCAACATCCCGCTAACTTTTTACCCGCCGCCTGCGGGAACTGTTGCCGTCTTTGAGCAGCCGACTGCTCTTTGATGATGATGAACACGTGGGGGAAGAGACAGGGGACAATCAAGTGCAGGGCATAGCTGTGCCGGTGGAGATATCAGAGCAGGCCCATGTTAGGCCTGGCAGGAGAGCAGTAGGCAGTAGACGAGAGAAGGCTGGGCAGGAGCCTGATGAGGATGATAGCATCATTCTGGAACAGGATGATGCTACATCGGATGTTACATGGGATCCACGGCAGGATTTGGCTTATTCAACGGATTTGTCAACCAGGAATCCATCCGCCAGCAGGCCCGCCACAACTAAAAAGCAGACAGGCAGCAGTAGTCAACTAACAAGTCGTAAGTGTAGCCGGGACTAGCAGATGACCACTGGGGAAACCTACTCCACTGCAGGTCCTAGTATCGTCGGCGCCTGCCCATCCTCGCAGCCTGTCGGTACTAGACTCTACACCTCGCCTGTGTGGCAGTTTTTTCAAAAGTGCCCGGAGGATACCTATGTGGTCATCTGTCGCCTGTGTGACAGGCGCATTAAAAGAGGCAAGAGTTGCCATCCTGGCACCAGCGCCACAGCTGCCCATATGAAGCACGACCACCTTTCTGCCTGGGAGAAACGGGGTGATAGTGGGTCACAGCAGGCCCAGGCAGACCCGCAGTCAACAGCAGCAGGAAGCAGCAGTAGTCAGGGGGGCCTTTCACAGAGTCAGACCTCCTCTTTGGAAAGGAGTGTGGCTTCACTCCATTCTTCGGCTGGTGGACCCTGTGTTGCTAGCAGTAGGCAGCCTGGCATCATGGAGTCCCTATACCGGAGGCAGACATATGCACCCAGCAATCCCGCAGCAGTCAAGCTGAACGCCCACCTGGCTAAGTTGCTGGTGCTCCAGGCTCTGCTGTTTAAAGTTGTCGACTCGGCACCTTTCTGTGAACTAATGTCGTGTGCGGAGCCACAGTGGAAGGTGTCGAGTCGACACTACTTTTCCAACACAGCTATCCCGGCCATGTATAGCTATGTTCGCGAAAGGGTTGCTGACTTGCTGAGCCATTCAGTGAGCAGACATGTACATTTAACCACAGACATCTGGAGCTGTAATTACAGGCAAGGGCAGTATAAGTCCATTACTGCTCAGTGGGTAAAGGGAATATGGCCAGCAGACCCCCAGCAACTTGACCAGGGAAGGGCGATGACACCACTCCGTTGTCACAGCAGGGTTCCTGTGTCGTGGTACTCTTCCACCTCCTCCAGTAGGTCCAAAACCTCCTGAACTGCCAGTGTTCCTCCCTTGTAGTACTTGGGTGTAGCACAGAGGTGTCACGCTGTGCTGCATCTAGCCTGCCTGGGTGAAAGGAGACACACAGGGGAAGAGCTGAACTGCCTGCTCGAGATGGAAATCCTCTCGTGGCTCACTCCACGCCATCTTAAAGTTGGGACGGTGGTGAGTGACAATGGGAGCAACATTCTCTCTGCGCTGCGCCGAAGAGGTATGAGGCACGCCGTGTGTATGGCACATGTTTTAAACCTAATAGTTACACACTTTCTAAAGTCTTCATCCTATTTACAGACTGTACTGTCAATGGCTCGAAAGCTGTGTAACCATTTCAGCCATTCAAGTCGCTCTCACCACATCCTCCTCGACCTGCAGCGGAGGAATGGTCTTCCCAACCATCATCTCTTTTGCGATGTAGCCACGCGGTGGAACTCCACCCTCCACATGATGGACCGGCTCTATGAGTAGAGGAAGGCCTTGACTGATTTCCTCTTGATGCAGGCGGACACGGCGACTCCTCTGTGTAACCTGGAGCTTGGGCAGTGGCAGCTCATGCGTGACACCTGCCGCTTGCTACGACCCTTTGAGGAGGCCACCTTTTGAGGAGGCCATCATACCCATGCTTCATGTACTGGAGCTGATGCTAATGCAACTCAGTGGCGAGGGGGAAGAGGTCTTGCCACTGTCGCAGCCTGAGTCGCTGGAGGAAGGCTTGGCGGAAGAGGAGGGAGAGGAAGTTGAGGAGGAGGAGGAGGACCTGAACGCACAGGAACTTACAGGTGGAGGAGAAGGAGATGAGCCTTCCTGCCAGACCAGAGGGGGGCCAGAGGAGTCTATGCAGGGCTATGAGGAGGATGAGGAGGATGGAAGCAGTACCCATTGGCAGTATGCTGTGGAGATAAAGGCGGGGACTCCTTTCCACTCCCTGGTTGAAATGGCTAAGCGGATGTTGATCTGCTTTCGTACTGACCCACACTTGCAAAGGATTCATCAACGGGATGAGTTCTGGCTGGCCACACTACTGGACCCACGGTATTGCAACAAGCTGTGTGAATTTACTCACCCTTCCCAACGGGAGGAAAAAATTAATTATTATAGAGAGGAGCTGGGTGCACAGTTAGTGGCAGCCTTTGGAACACAGCGCTCTCATTCATGCCATTCCCACCAGGGCCACACCAGCAGCGCTGCCCCCTCCACATCCTCCTCTAGCAGCTTGGGTGGCATGAGCAGCGGCACCCGTCTGAGCCTGATGTCCATGATGCATGCTTTCATGCGGCCACAGGCCGGGGTAACAGGAGCACCCGCACAGCAGCAGGACATGGCGGCACACCTCAAACAGCAAGTCCAGGTGTTTTTGGACTCTACGTTGCCACCTAACATGCCGGAAGCCCTGGAATACTGGGTGGGAAAATTAGTTGTCTGGCCACAACTCACTGAATTTGCTTTGGACATACTCTCCTGTACGGCCAGCAGTGTGTCATCCGAGCGAGTTTTCAGCGCAGCAGGTAATATTGTCAGTCACAGGAGAGCCAGGTTGTCCTGTGATAGTGTGGAATGTCCAATGGATTCGAAAACACAGGAATTTCTCACTAACCAATACCCCATAACACCGGTATTCTATATTTTACCTAAAATCCACAAACGTCTTGACCACCCTCCAGGTAGACCTATAGTGGCCTCGACTAATTCACTACTAGCTCCATTATCCATCACACTCGAAAAAATTCTGACCCCCTTAGTCAAGCAAACTCGCTCCTTCCTCCTCGACACATCCCAAATCCTTTCTACAATCAGACGCATCTCACCCATTCCTCCAGATAGCCTATTGGTTACCTGGGACGTTTCCAGTCTATATACATCCATCAAACATGTGAAGGGCCTAGCTGCCATTCAGCGTCTTTTACTGGATAATCAGTTCTCTCCCAGTAAACAGGAATTCTGTTTAGAATTGTTACACATGATACTACATAACAATTTCTTCATGTTTGGCGATCAGATGTATCTACAGATACAAGGCACGGCTATGGGGTCGAATGTTGCCCCGCCATATGCAAACATCTACATGGACCGCTTTGAAAACGATCATATTTATAATCAACTATCCTTCCACGAACATGTGCACACATGGTACCGTTACATAGATGATATTTTTTGCATATGGCTGGGCAACACCGATTCCCTTCTGGCCTTTCACACACACATTAATTCCATCTTCCCAGAACTCCAATTTACAATACATCATGACCCCACCTCCATAGATTTCCTGGACACAACAATAAGAAAAGACTCATTAGGCGATTTACATATAGACCTCTACCGTAAACCCACCGATAGGAACAATCTATTACATTTTTCCAGCAATCATCCACCCAACGTAAAGAAATCCCTACCTATCTCGCAATACAGCCGAGTGAACCGCATCGTTAGCGACCCTCTAATTCGACAAAACAGGTTAGAAGAAATGTCCTAAAAATTCCGAGAACGCGGCTACCCAACCAGGATCCTCTCTAATACCACACCTACACCTAGACCAGAGACCCGCAGCACACCACGCCTGCCCTTTGTGCATAAATACCATCCCAGTAGCCCTAGAATTGTGGGTATCATCCGCAAACACTGGCCCATATTGCGAAATGCCTTCCCCAAGGTGGGTGAATTGCAGTCCCTCCCTATGGTTTGCCACAAACGGGAGAGAAACCTACGAGATCACTTAGTGCGTGCCGACATCGGTAGTTTTACCAAGAAAAGACAACGCTTCCTGGGCCCTCCCAGGAAAGGCACATTTCCCTGCCTCCAATGCGCTCAGTGCTCAGCCGTTACCAGGGGGGAGCACTTCTCGCATCCTCTCACAGGTAAACAATTCTCTATCCAAGGCTATCACACCTGTGACTCCAGTTTTGTGGTCTACCTGATTAAATGCCCCTGCGGTCTTGGATACGTTGGGGAGACCACACGGCGCATCCGGGACCGCATTTCCAAACACAAATCTACCATACGATGTAAAAACCTACTACTCCCCATCCCCGCTCACTTCCACACAATGGGCCACACTATAGCACAATTACGGTTTCAGGTTCTTGAACATGTAGAGCAACCTAGGAGAGGGGGCAACAGGGTGGAACTCCTGAAACGGAGAGAAGCCTTTTGGATACACATGCTCCAAACCATCAAACCACATGGCCTAAACCGAGCGTACGATAGGGTCTACAACATCTAAAACAACTAGACACGTAGACTTCACATGTTGTATGTATCTTTTACAGGTTCGACTGCTTGATATACCTTACCTTTGTTTACCATGTACTGACGTTATCTCTATTATATTTTTCTAAGGTTAGAATACATTCCCTTGATAGCATCCTTTATACTGATATGGTAACTATGGTAACCGTCTGTGTCCAGTCTCTGCCTGTTATCTCCTATTGTCTCCTCCTATTGTCTTCTCTCTATGTGTATTATTTTCTTATCCCCGACTTCTTACTTCCCCTTCCCCTCCGTTTTTTCTTCCTTCCCCTGTTTGATCTGTCCCCTTATTTTTATGTTCCTTGTCTCATTTTATGTTCCTTTTCTCTATTTATCCCTGGTTCCCCTTACTCTCTTGGCCCTTCCCTACCTCCGACACTCTCACCCCACCATTGTATACACACATCTAGCTCCCATCTATCTTTATTTATTATTTATTTTTATCCGGGCCCCCATTTGAGTTTTGACATTTCATCCTTACTCATTATACTCTCCTTCTTGTCTGTCCTTTCAGTATTCCTTTGCCCATACTTCTTGCCCTCAGTTCGGCCACATACAGCGTCATACACCACAGTTCCGCCTTCTTTCAGCGTCCACCGCGCTGTGTGCGATGACGTCACGCGCACGCTCACACGTGACATGACGCGCGGCCATGTGACCCCGGAAGTGCGGCTCTTATAGCACGCACGGCCGCTCCAGCTCACACTCCACCTAGACCACAGACGTATCTACTACTACTGGTGAGTTTGGATCTATGTACCTACATTTTCCGGTACCTGATTTTCTGCTCCTTCCCCCGCCTATCTCCTTAGTGCTCTCCATACTCTACTTAGTACATTATGACACTTGTCTTAGCATTTGCCTTCTAGCTCCCTCCCTCTCTCATCTCCTCATTTCCCCAGCGCTCTCCACACTCTATTTAGCACATTCTCACACTTCCTCCAGTACTGGTCTTTCAGTTTCTTCCCCCGCTAATCTTTTTCTCCCCCCAGTGCTCACCACATCCTGACATTTTCCCCATACCTATATCCTACTCTGATTTCCAGCTATGCATACCGTGCTGTCTTAGCCTCTAGATTCATGTTATGACCTATATCTTATCTGCCCCATTTGGTTACTTCTCTGGGGTTTATGTACCATCTCCTCTACATGTGCTAGTTACCATCAACTTACCCATGCCTCCCTATGCCTATCTTATGTTTGTTTTAACCTATATGCCGATTAGTTAGTATGATTCCTCATCTGGATGCAATGGGTTAACTGCCATCAACTTGCTCCTCCGCATCTTACTGTATATATATGTAAATATGTTTTTGTCCTATAATTTTTAGACCTCCTATCTATTATTTTAATTTGATTTGTCTTATATACTCTCAGTATCATGTATACCTTGGATTTATACCATGTTCATTCATTACAGAGATCTACTAGCCTGAAGAAGGTCCGGGAAGGGCCGAAAGCTTGCTTGATAGTTTTGATCTCTACTGCTTAAATGTTTCACACTGGTCGGAGTATACAACTTCTGTTTATCACTGTATAATAAACCATCACTTCTGCACTATCCTGTGTGCCGTGGATTTTACTTCTCATGGATATACATGGTTGAAGAACCACAACCCACTGAGCACCAACCAACGAGAGGTGTGCAACACTGATTTACCCTACAGTGTGGAATGTCTGACTTTAATCAAAATGAACGCCACATGGATAGATAAGGACTTTGTGACACCTGCTCCTGATACCACAGAGTAGGATTTGGTCCTGTTGTCACCAAGATGTAGGACCTTTTCTGCATATATTATGGCCTATATGTGAACTAGACCTTACTGGTCATTCCACCATTCCTGCTGCCCTGCTACCTCTCGCCTGTCCATGGACCTCATTATTCTGCTCATGTCATCCCATTACAACTGCTACTCCTGCCCTGGCCTCCATGTTGGCTACTGCTGGGCCTTCACTGGCCTCCATAATGGCTACTGCTGGGCCTTCACTGGCCTCCATATTGGCTACTGCTGGGCCTTAACTGGCATCCATGTTGACTACTGCTGTGCCTGCCCTTGCCTCCATGTTGACTACTGCTGCTACTGTACTGGCATCCATGTTGGCTACTGCTGCTCCTGCCCTTGCCTCCATGTTGGCTACTGTTGCTCCTGCCTGGCCTCCTTGTTGACTGCTGTTGCTCCTGCCTTTGGCTCCATGTTGGCTACTGCTGGGCCTTAACTGGCATCCATGTTGACTACTGCTGTGCCTTCACTGGCCTCCATATTGGCTACTTCTGGGCCTTAACTGGCATCCATGTTAACTACTGCTGTGCCTGCCCTTGCCTCTATGTTGACTACTGATGCTCCTGTACTGGCCTCCATGTTGGCTACTGCTGTGCCTTAACTAGCATCCATGTTGACTACTGCTGTGCCTTCACTGGCCTCATAATTGGCTACTGCTGGGCCTTAACTGGCATCAATGTTGACTACTGCTGTGCCTGCCCTTGCCTCCATATTGACTACGGCTGCTCCTGTACTGGCCTCCATGTTGGCTACTGTTGTTCCTGCCTGGCCTCCATGTTGACTACGGTTGCTCCTGCCCTTGGCTCCATGTTGGCTACTGCTGGGCCTTAACTGGAATCCATGTTGACAACTGCTGGGCCTTAACTGGCATTTAGGTTGATTACTGGTGTGCCTGTCCTTGCCTCCATGTTGGCTACTGCTGGGCCTTAACTGGCATCCATGTTGACTACTGCTGGGCCTTAACTGGCATCCATGTTGACTACTGCTTGGCCTTAACTGGCATCCATGTTGGCTACTGCTGGGCCTTAACTGGCATACATGTTGAATACTGCTGGGCCTTAACTGGCATCCATGTTGACTACTGCTGTGCCTGCCCTTGCCTCCATGTTGGCTACTGCTGGGCCTTAACTGGAATCCATGTTGACAACTGCTGGGCCTTAACTGGCATTTAGGTTGATTACTGGTGTGCCTGTCCTTGCCTGCATGTTGGCTACTGCTGGGCCTTAACTGGCATCCATGTTGACTACTGCTGGGCCTTAACTGGCATCCATGTTGGCTACTGCTGGGCCTTAACTGGCATCCATGTTGGCTACTGCTGGGCCTTAACTGGCATACATGTTGAATACTGCTGGGCCTTAACTGGCATCCATGTTGACTACTGCTGGGCCTTAACTGGCATCCATGTTGACTACTGCTGTGCCTGCCTTTGCCTCCATGTTAGCTACTGCTTGCCCTTAACTGCCATCCATGTTGACTACTGCTGTGCCTGCTTTTGCCTCCATATTGGCTACTGCTGGGCCTTAACTGGCATCCATGTTGACTAGTGGTGTGCCTGCCCTTGCCTCCATGTTGGCTACTGCTGGGCCTTAACTGGCATCTAGTTTGACTACTGGTGTACCTGCCCTTGCCTCCTTGTTGGCTACTGCTGGGCCTTAACTGGCATCTAGGTTGACTACTGGTGTGCCTGCCCTTGCCTCCTTGTTTTCTTCTGCTGGGCCTTAACTGGCATCCAGGTTGACTACTGGTGTGCCTGCCCTTGTCTCCATGTTGGCTACTGCTGGGCCTTAACTGGCATCTAGGTTGACTACTGGTGTGCATTCCCTTGCCTCCATGTTGGCTACTGCTGGGCCTTAACTAGCATCCAGGTTGACTACTGGTGTACCTGCCCTTGCCTCCATGTTGGCTACTGCTGGGCCTTAACTGGCATCTAGGTTGACTACTGGTGTTCCTGCCCTTGCCTCCATGTTGGCTACTGCTGGGCCTTAACTGGCATCTAGGTTGACTACTGGTGTGCCTGCCCTCACCTCCTTGTTGGCTACTGTGGGGCCTTAACTGGTACCTAGGTTGACTACTGGTGTGCCTGCTCTTGCCTCCTTGTTGGCTACTGCTGGGCCTTAATTGGCCTCCATGTTGACTACTGCTGGGACTTAACTGGCATCCATGTTGACTACTGCTGCTCCTGCCTGGCCTCCATGTTTGCTACTGCTGCGCCTGCTTGGCCTCCATGTTGGCGACTGCTGCTCCTGCCTGGCCTCCATGTTTGCTACTGCTGCTCCTGCTTGGCCTCCATGTTGGCTACTGCTGCTCCTGCCTTGCCTCCATGTTGGCTACTGCTGATCCTGCCTGCCCTCCATGTTGGCTACTGCTGATCCTGCCTGGCCTCCATGTTGGCTACTGTTGCTCCTTCCTGTCCTCCCTGTTGACTACTGCTGCTCCGGCCTGGCCTCCATGTTGGCTACTGCTGATCCTGCCTGGCCTCCATGTTGGCTACTGCTGCTCCTGCCTGGCTCATCTCTACCAGTTTGTTTACCTACAGGCTTAGTAATCATAGTGGTCATCATCATAACTGGAGCTTTAGTTCCATAGGAAAGCTTCCAAACCAGCAAAACAAGAATGTTGGTTCAACTCCCTTTTAAAGGACGAAACTTTTTTTTACTGAATATACCAATGTATCTATCATCATCACTCACCAATAAATAACTTCCTCAGAGTAACAAAAGTTAATGAGTTTTGATAAATACAAATTTTTAACATAGCAAGATGAGGACTTTGTGGTGCAGGGGTCTAATAGTAAACCTTTTAGGATTGAATAACCCCACTCGCTTATGGTTCAAATCCCTCTGATGATCCTAAAAGTAAATTTTCTGGCGCTTCATATCAGAAAGAATCATAAAAGTACATGAAAATAAAATATCAATTAGATTAGAATTAGTTTGACTTTCACTTGGACTTTCATTTCCATTTTTTCATTGTAATCTCCTATATTCTGGAGTGGTAGTCCATAATCATTCTTACCTGAGAGGTGTTGTCCCTTTTTTTCTTTGTTTGCAAGATTTCCAGTCATCTACTGCTCTTTGCCTGAGAGTACGCCCGTTTTATGCAGCACTTGAAAACATGCACATTACATTTCCCCCACACATGCATATCACACACACACACACACTTAAAGCAATTCTTTACCGACAATCTGCCCCCCCCCCCCCCCCAACCACTTGTACCGTTGGATAGCTGCCTTGAATCCCAGCTCTTTCCTGGGGTCCGTTTGGCAGGTGATGCAGTTATTGTCTTCTGAGCTAGTAATATGGCCCTGGTTACAAGAACTCTTCTAAGAACCCTAGACCCCACCTCCTTGACACTATTAGCATCCTGAATAAATGTATTTTGTTTATGACAATAAAAACACAAACACAAGCAACATTGATAATTTATCTATGTTTTATTGCTATCTATAAGAGGTATAGCAGCTTGGTAGGAAGTCAGGGAGTGATAGATTGTCTTTAAATTGTATTGTTGTGCCCTGTATGCAATGGCGTAGCTATCATAAAGGCAGACCATGCCACTGCTATGGGGCCCATGCACTAATGCAGCCCACACAGCTCTCCGGGCAAACCCCGTCCTGGCCAGATTTCATTGGCTGCTCCACTCCAGGCTTCCTAGCAGCCAAAATCAGACCCTGCCGGACCCCTGACCCTAATCCGAACGTTTAGTTTTAGGGCTAGGGTTGTGGGTCGGCTTAGGGTTACTACCAACATAATACTTAATTATCCCCTGGCCACACAACAACCCTAACCCTTGGGGTTGGTGCTAATCAGTAAGGTTAGGTTTAAGGTTGGAGCTGTGGGGAGAGTTGGAACATGACAAATCAGTGGGGCGTAACCCTAATCCTAACCCCAACCCTAACCCTAAAACTAAACTTTCGGATTAGGGTCGGGGGTCTGATTTTGGCTGCTAGGAAGCCCAACGTGGAGCAGCCAATGCCCTTCAGTTCGATTCACACAGGCAGGCACCCAGCTTTTCCAGATGCTGATGAAGTCACTGTATGATGGTTACATTCCCTCTGCAGTCTGAGGCAGGAGGGGCTGTGGGGTGTCTGTTGGGTTGTGTGATATGATATCCTGGGCTCATTTTATTGGCCTCATTGAGATGAGGAGGTGGGGAGTGAGCTGTCTTAGCAGCAGTGGGCCTTACAGAGGGGGCTGGCTTAGCAGCAGTGGGTGTTTCTCAGGGGGCTGGCTTAGCAGCAGTGGGTGTTTCTCAGGGGGCTGGCTTAGCAGCAGTGGGTGTGGTTGAGGGGGCTGACTTAGCAGCAGTGGGTGTTTCTCAGGGGGCTGGCTTAGCAGCAGTGGGTGTGGCTGAGGGGGCTGACTTAGCAGCAGTGGGTGTTTCTCAGGGGGCTGGCTTAGCAGCAGTGGGTGTGGCTGAGGGGGCTGACTTGCACACAAGGAATGTTGGCCTCAGTAGTTTTAGACATCACAGTCAAACACAATATGAAACAGGAAGTGAAGAGAATATGAATAGTATAGAACAGCTCCACAGCAGTTGCTATAAAGATCATATAGCAGCAAAACTTGGCAGGGATATTTAGATTAGACTAAGAAACAACACCTAAATTTTTTTTTTTTTTGCTGATAGTTGAACAACCTCTTTAAGCTTCTGCTGTCTAAGGATAGTGAGGTGGAGGTGGCCGAGGAAGCGGCTGACCTGAGTGGTGAGCTGACTGAACCCAGTCAGAGGGGGAGGGATTGGCAGCAAAGCCATGTTTCCAATTGGGCGGGCAGGCGGCTGCCCGGTGACCTATTACTCATCCAGGAAACATTTTCTCCTCTGTTTCAGCCTTTGATGCTGGTTTACCTGGCAACAGGAATTTTGGGGCGGAGAGCACCTAAATTGACTACCAATGAGAGGCGTGGTGGGCAGTTCTTCCAGGTGAGGAGTAACCAGCACACTTTACCAGAGTCTGGAAATGCCGTCCTGGGGAGCACATTGTTTGTGTGGCATTAAAGCGCCTATTCCATGGGGTGATGCAGAGGAGCAAACACTAGTGTATACACTAGTAGATTAGTCCAAAGCCTGTGTGAACAAAACCTTAGTGATAGTAGGGTCCAATGCACACTTCTGTGTCTGAGCCCTGCATTTACTATATATATGCTAGACAAAGTACCCTGTCTGGCCGACAGATTTACCAAATCTTTCTGATAGAACTGTCTGAACAAAAAATTTTTACTTGCAGAAACACGGCCTTTTGGCTGTGTTCAAACATTGCAGTTGCAATAACGCCCATTATTTGGTCTTAAAATGACAAGTGCCCAAAAAAAGTCAGTCAAACGGACAAAAATAGATGTTATGTGTAGAGATGAGCAAATCTACAGTACAAAAGAAGCAAATCGCTTTGTTCCTATCTGCATTCTGCTCATGAGGCTGTGGGGCTTTGAAGTCTTCTCCGCTCTGTGCTGCTCCTTCCCAGGTGCTGGGAAAAGATGGATCCAGTCCTGGGAAACTTGGAGAAGTTTCTCAGGACTGGATCCATCTTTTCCCAGCACTTGGGCAGGAACGGCACAGAGCGGAGCAGACTTCAAAGCCCCACAGCCTCATGAGCAGAATGCAGATAGGAACAAAGCGATTTGCTTCTTTCCTACTGTAGATTCGCTCATCTCTAGTTATGTGGTTGTGACCTAATGCTGAATGATGAGCAGGTGCAGCAACCTCAGTGATTTTGTGATGGTTAACAGGGAAATTAGTTTTGGGTGGGAACAGAGAGGAGTGCTTGGGGTGAGTGGACTGTGATGAAGAACTGGGGTAAAGAACTGCCTTCTGGGACTTGTAGTACTAAACTACTGCTCAGGAAGTACAACCACAAAATACAGAACTACAGTCCCTTTAAGGTATGAACTAGTATGGCTTTTTGTTACTGTGTTACAAGCAGTGATATATTTATTGACTCCAAAATAATGCACAATAGTATCTGGTGCCAAAGTGCACAATAGTATCTACAGCTGCCAGCAGCTCCAGAGTCCCTGGTTGGGAAACCCTATTTAACCTGATTCTTTTTATAAGTATCCCATGTTTCCCAGCCAATAGCTGGAGAATGAGGAGGAGTCCAAATCCTTACCTCATGGTAGAAGCTGTATAATTGACCGAGATTGCTTAATAAACTGAAGTTGAAACGTCTTGTATGACTGAGAGGGAACAGCTTACTCATTTTGGAACAAGAGTCTGGACTTGAAGGTACTGTATCTTTTTCCTTTCTTTGTTTTTTAGTGTGATCTTAATAGCATAAAATATTATTAATACATATAATTATCTTCATTTTATTAGGATAATTATAATATTTAACTAGAACAATATATAATGTGATAACAGTCAATAAGTAAAATGTTGATCTCTGCAGTAAGGTATATAAAAAATAAACGGGGAAACCGCTTATGTGTATACTTATTTATATGTATACTATATTTATAGATACAGGGCCACTTCTGCCATGATGCAAGATGAGTTTATTGCTGAGGCGGCAGATTTGTAGGCACAGCATGTTTTATGGAGTGGCCATAAATTATACTGTCTGCTACACATCACTGACTTCATTGACTACACGGCCTATTATGGGTGTGTTTTGTTGGGGTATGTCTTATCAGTCATTTTCCCTATATTGTACACATGTGTAAGGTCCATACAATGAAGACAAGATGCGGAGAAAGCTGTATGACCCCCATCAAACTGAGTATAAGATGGTGGGAAAGCTGGGTGACTCCCATCAAACTGAGTGTAACCTTTTTCGTACTGATTACGGGATGCTGGGTGACCTCCATCATACTGAGTATCAGATGTGGGAAAGCTGGGTGACCTCCATAATACTGAGTATAATATGCTGAGAAAGCTGGGTGACCACCATAATACTGAGTATAATATGCTGAGAAAGCTGGGTGACCTCCATAATACTGAGTATAATATGCTGAGAAAGCTGGGTAACCACATCCTACTGAGTATCAGATGGTGGGAAAGCTGGGTGACCACATCATACTGAGTATAATATTCTGGGTGACCTTTATCGTACTGATTACAGGATGCTGGGTGACCTCCATCATACTGAGTATAATATGCTGAGAAAGCTGGATTACCTCTATCATACTGACTGACCTATCATACCTCATACTGACCATATCATACCTCTGACTGACCTATCACACCTCAGATCATTACCTATATCATACTGACTGACTGATATACTGGCAATGCAAGATGCTGGGAAACTGGGGTTTCTGTTTTCTCACCATAGTTTTTACCACTGCTGCTGTTACCCCCCCCTTTCTCCTTTTAGAATACCTTCTTTATCTGTGCACTCCCCATTAGTAAAAATAATAATAAACAAAACAACAAACACACATACTTGTATGTATTGCTGTACATATCTCTTCCGGTGTAGGTCTCCTCCTGTGTAGTCATCACCTGGCTTCCTGCAGAACACCATCTTCTGTCTTCAGGTTCCTCTAGTCAAGATGCAGGAGTGACAGCTGAAAGGAGAGAGTGCCCTCTAGTGGCTGAAGGAAGAATACTGCCTGCAGCTAAAACACTGACTAGCAGAGCAGTTTGCTTTTTTTTTTTAAATTGTAATTTTTATTAAGTAGTTTTCCATTATATTAACAAAGAACAAATGGACAGCATAATATAAATCAGAACAGAAACAACAATGCAGTTTCCTCAACAATGCAGAGACAGCAAAAGGAACTCAGCAGGAAAGGATGTAAAACGAAGAGCATATGGAATGTGTTCAGTGCAGGAAAATAGTATATCGTGAACAGTTCCACAGGTTAGAACACAGCCATGAGGAAATCAGTAGCAAACCAAATTAAAGTTCAACAGGTTACGCTAGAACCTTCAATCTAAGGCAGCACTAGCCACACATAACAAGGACATAGGAATTGACACTCAGGGAAGGGGGGGAAACGGGAAGGGAAGGGGGGGGGGGGGGGTGAGAGTAGAGAAGCCGCATGGAGGTAAGACTGTCGGGTCTACATTCAACATGAATAGCCAGATCTCAAGCAATAGGCGTCCCATGGTGACCACACAGAATCAAACATGGGAAGCGTATTATTCAGAGACGCTGTTAGATGTTCCAGGGACCTTATCTCCTTCACCCTAGAAACAAGCTCAAGGGTGGAAGGTGGCGTAGTTTTTTTCCAGTTTCGGGCGATCAAGGTCTTAGCAGCAGTCAAGATCTGAAGTGCCAGCTTAGTATGCTTTTTCCCTAAAGTCTTAGGAGTGAGGTTAAGCAAATAAGCCATAGGGTCTAACGGGATCTGGACGCCCAGAAGATCGGTAAGCAGAGTGTGGACGGTCGACCAGTATCCACAGATGCCCGTGCAGGACCAGAAAATGTGAAAGAGAGAGCCAATGGCACTCTGGCATCTCCAGCAGAGTGGGGAGATCGACCTATTGAGCCTGTGTAGCAATTCAGGGGTGTGGTACCAGTGCATTAGAAGCTTATAGTGTACCTCCTTATAGGTGGTGCATATTGAGGACTTGGCTGCTCTACTCCAGATAATTTCCCACAACTCAGGGGAATGGGCTTAGGATAACGTCCTCTCCCACGTATCCATATATTTATGCCTGACCGCCTCCTCCCTACCTTCAGTACTTAGAATTTTGTAAATATCAGAAATCAGGGCCCTTCGTAGAGGTGCCCCCCCTGCATAGTTGCTCAAAGGCCGTAGGTTTAGAGACTGTGGTGGCTCCCATGGCGGACATCATAAAGTGTTGTAAACAAGTGTGTGTGAAGAGCTCAGTCCTAGGAAGGTGAGATCTATCTGAGAGTCTGGGAAAGGAGAGTAAAGTGCGCGTCAAGGGATCCACCACATCTGCAAACTGAAACAATCCCCTGTCTCCCCATGTTCGAACTACATGGGAGTCTAGGCTAGCAGTGAACGATGGGGTCAGAGAGACAGGAGGTCAATGGGGAATTCTTAGAATATAACTTAAATTTGTCTGCACAGGAAGACCAGATCTGTTTTGTAAATAGGATCGGCCCTAACAGGGGGCCCGTCGGCCAAGCTGGAGGGGAGGAACTCCACAATAAGAATTAGGGTGAAAGGGAGGCTAGCCAGGAGTTTTCAATCTGGGTCCATTTTTATAGGCATGGTGCGTCGCCCAACAAGGATATGACGGAGATGGGCTTGCCCAATAGTAATGCAGTAGATTTGGTGTCGCCATACCACCCCGAGACCTTCCGCTCATCATCACCGATTTGGGGATCCTGTGCCTCTTACCCCCCCATATGAATCGGAATATAGCAGTTTGAATAGACTTAATTTCTTTCACTGGGACCCTCACAGGGAGTGTCTCAAAATGATACAGGATTTTTGGCAGATGGTCATTTTGACCGAGGCGATGCTGCCCAAAAGGGAAATATAATGCGATTCCCACCTGGATAGCAGCGCCCTGGATTTCCCGAAATAGAGGGACAAAGTTGGCAGCATATAGCGATGAGTATGTGGGTGTGAGGCGGATCCCCAAATATTTGATATGGTCTGTGGTCCACTTGTAATTGAAAGTAGTCTTAGGTGGGCTTTGAACTGGTTGGGGATATTTAAGGCCAGTGCTTCAGTTTTTGTGGCATTAACCTTATACCCCGATAATTCCCCAAAAAAGTAGTTAGGAGACTTTGCAGGTTTGGCAGGGAGGTAAGGGCCTCCGACAGGGTGAGGAGGACAATCGTCCGCAAAGAGCATGACTTTGAACTCTCGACCCCGGATGTTTACCCCCCTAATGTCCGGGTTCAACCTAATGGCCGCCGCCAGGGGTTCAATGCACATGACAAAAAGCAGGGGAGACAGCGGACAGCCCTGGCGGGTGCCATTAGGCAAGGCAAAGCGCTCTGACAACTGGTGAGGCAGTTTTAGAGCCGCAGTGGGATTGGAATAAAGAACTCCCAATCCGCTGTCAAAAAAGGCCCCGACACCCCATAAGTCCTCAATGTGTCAAATAGGAAAAGGCCAACCCAGGCGGTCGAAAGCCTTTTCAGCATCCAGACTAAGTAATAGAGCCTGGTCAGATTGTTTATTCACTGCGTCTATAATATCTATAGCCCTTCTGGTGTTGTCACCCGCCCTGCCGCCCCAGAACAAAGCCAACCTGATCCTTGTCTATCAGGGAGGGTAGCCAGAAGCCCAAACGATTGGCTAATATTTTGGTGAAAAGTTTAAGGTCCGCATTAAGCAGTGCTATCGGTCTATAGTTGGAGCACTCAAGCGGGTCCTTATGAGGTTTAGGAATGAGTGTGATAAAAGTGGAGCATGGAAGAGGGGACAGCCTCCCGGTGAGAAAAGAGTTTGAAGAGATCAAGTAGTTTAGGAGAAAGTTCAAGAGCAAAAGTTTTATAGTAGAGATAAGTAAAACCGTCGGGACCCGGGATTTCCCAGCCGCAAGAATTTAAGAACCTCCTGGAGTTCCTCAGCCGAGATGGGGGCATTCAGGGACTCTAAGGCCTCCGCTGATAAGTGGGCAGGTGACAAGATCCAGGAAGCTCCTCAGTTTCCGAGTGCGAGCCCCCGGATCCGAGGGTAGGATGAGGGAAGAGATACAGCCGAGAAAAGTATTTAAGGAAGATCGAGGCTATGTCCTTTGGGTGAAATTTAGTAGTACCTAAATGGTCCCTCAGGGCCTGTGGAGACTGCGCCGCCACCCGATCTCTAAGCATCCGGGCCAAAAGCGTGTGAGCCTTGTTTCCTTTTTCATAGAAGCGCTGCCTAGAATACAGCAGCGAGCGCTCCACTTTATACAGTAGCAAGTCCTTTAGCTGGCTCTGGCGGCTACTAGTCTGCGCAGGACCCCCAAGGTTGCCCCGCAGCTAATTGTTGTTCTAATGTATGGATATTAGCTTTAGTTTCAGTGATTCTGGCTAAGTGTCCCGTTTTTTTTTGGAGCTGACGGAAATGCAATGCCCTCGAATTACGCCTTGTGACCTCCCATAACATGGAACGAGAGTCTACTGTTCCCTCATTTTCTAGGAAATATTTAGAGATGCAGTCTTTGATAGAATCTCTCGTAACTGGTGCTTCAATAGCGACTCATTAAGACGCCAGTGGCATTGACGTATGGAGTGGTTAGGGAAGCCAGCGAGGCCGTGATCGGGCTATGGTCAGACCAGGAGATCTGTTCATAGTAGTGTCTCGTAGGAGGCGGACCGCGGGGATATTGCCAAATAGATAGTCTATACGGGTGTGCGTTTTGTGTGGGTGGGAATAGAATGTAAACATTTTCTCCGTATGGTGTCCAATACGCCATAAATCATAGAGTTGGTATTGGCGGATAAGTTTGCGGAACTCTGTGGAGAGTCGTAACAAGCTAGAAGCCGGGGGTTGTCCGTAGCTGATTGTCTATCTAGAGTGCCCGAAAAGGGGAGGTTAAAATCGCCCCCCAAAATTCGGGGCGCAGCTGGATACGCTGCAAACGCTTGAGGACCCTACGGAGAAAAGGAATTTTGGAGGAATTGGGCGCGTAGACATTGCATAAGAGAAGTGGGTTACCCTGTAGAGAACCCTCCACTATAACAAACCGCCCCCCAGGATCCGAGTAGGACGAAGTAACTTGCAGGGGGCAATGACGGGAGATGAGTATGGCGACACCAGCACGTTTATGACCCGAGGAGGACGAGAAGGCTTGGGAAAGGAGTGACGGGCAAACCGGAAGTTAGCAGATGTATCAAAATGCGTCTCCTGAAGAAACGCTACATCAGCCTGTAATGATCTCAATTCTCTCAATGCCAGACGTCTTTTGACATTAGAATTGAGGCCATGAACATTAAGAGAGATACACTTAACCATTAGGGCGGATAGGAAGAGAACCTATAATATGTATATACTCACTCATTACAGTATGATCACCGTCCCATACTGGCCGAGTCCACGACAGCTTACCCATGCTCGATCTAAAAGAACCAGGAGATAGACCGTCGAAAGAGGGGAGGGGAAGGAGGGTGGAAGACATGGACAAAACAAACTACACAGAGAGACATAAGACAACACTGCGGCACAAGGCCAAAAACCCATACTACCATTGTATGAGTGAGGACTGCAAACAAGGAGAGGCAGATCAACACACATAATATGCAGATCAATCTGAGCTTCAAGAACAAAAACTGAGTCCCGTAGGGGGAGGAAGAGGCAGGACAGAGCCAAGACGGGAGAGAACATAGGTAAGACCAGAACAAGAGACCGGTCCACACAGTAATGTATAGCGTAAAAGAAGTGAGAGTATGTAGAAAAAGTGTAGCAAGACATAACTATAAAGAAAATAGAAAGAGAACCCTAGTTAATATTGGGGAAACAAGGTAATGGTAGAGCTTAGAGCTTCAGCCATCACAGGAGCTCACGCTCAGTCGGAGGACGAGGTGAGGATCTCGAGGAGGATGCAGGTGATGGTCCTTGCGGGCCCTTTCGGCGTCTCTTCTGGGAAACCTGTTGCCAGACTGTAGGAGGCGGCGGAGGTGGAGGAGCCACCGTCAGTCAGTTACATGTGGAGTAGGGATTTCTAGAGCCTCGCAGAAACCAGAAGGTCCGCAATATCTCTAAGAACTGCAGAGCGTCCGTCTTTACGAGCATGTAGAGCAAACGGGAAGTTCCACCTATAAGCAACCTGATGGTCCTTAAGTACTGATAGCAAAGGGCGTAGAAGGCGTCTTTTCTGCAGGTAATCCATGAAAGGTTGGAAAGAGCTGGATCGGGGCGCCATCAAAGTCAAAGTTCCTGAGGTTCCTTGCTTTGGACATAATTCGTTCTTTTAGGGCAAAATCGTGCACACAACAAATAACGTCCCGAGGAGTGCCAGAAGTAAATTTCGGCCTTAGGCTCGGTGGGCTCTGTCCAACTTAATATGATGAGAGGAGGGTTCACCCAGAATGTTATTGAAGATAGCTTCAAAGGTTTCCATGGAGGTCTTCATCATGCGTGGCTTCGGAAGACCCCGAACCCGTATGTTGTTGCGGCGACCACGGTTATCAAGGTCCTCCCGTGTGACGTTGCATCTCGCTCAAGGCTGAGGATTGTGAGGTGACCGTTTGTTGTAGTTGAGCAATATAGGAACGAGTGGAGTCATGTTCTTCTTCCAGGGAATCCCTCGGTTAGCCATGTGTTGAATATCTTTTCGTACTGCAGATATTTCTGCCCTGCAAGCTTCCTTAACTTCAGTCAGTAAGGAGAAAATCATTTTTTAGAAGGTAGTTGGGCAAGCAAGGAACGAAGTATGGCTTGAGAGCCCTCCCCAGCATACAGGAATCAGAGTCAGAGTCTCCAGCTTGGAGCCAGGTCCTGGTAGTGATAAAGGACCCTGGGCAGGCTGTGTGAGAGGAGGCAGGATCTGCTGCATCCAGCCAGACACTGGAGCAGGTTTGACGATGTTTTTTTTTCCCCCCTCTGGGGTTTAGGAGCTGCAGCCATGTCCATGGGGTGCAGGACAGACAGTTGTGCTGGGGTTAATGGATGGCCAGGAGATATCACAGCCCCTGCGCAGGATGTCCCACCTTGCTGTGTGATCCCACCGGGATTAGTGGGTGCTGGAGGGTAATAGTCACGTCCTCCTCTATTTCTGAGTCCTCCTGTGATGATGGGGGAGGGAGACCCGTCCACGTGGCAGACTGCGCCTCAGGGCAAGATGGCGCTGACGGCGGGGATGTCCGCTGTGCTGGGGGTGTGAATGCTCACCCAGCGAGGGGACCGTGACCTCCGTCCCCGTTGCAGGCACCGGAGCTTCTGGTGGCGAGGTGCGCTGGAGGCAGGGAGTGGAAGCAGGCAGGAGCCTGCGTGGCGGGCTGTACCCACGTGGCAAGATGGCGCCGGCAGACGGGCTGTACACTGCGCCGGGCTGAATGGAGTCACCACCGGTAATGCCTCTGATTCCGCCTCCGATGTGAGCCCCGGAGAGTTCGTGGGGACCCGGACGGGAAGGCTGAGTGATCTGGAGCTCGCCCGACTCGATCTCCGCAGCCGCTGATGACCGGCCGCCCGACAGGGAGAGGAGAAGAACTTGGGTCCTTAAGCAGGTACCGGTCAAGCGTGAGGACGCCAGAGCCGGGGTGGGGTGTCGTCCGTGGTCAGGGAGGGTTTCCTCTGTAGCTTTCCATGAACGGTGGAGCTGGAATTGGTAGGGTCTCTATCTTTACTGTGTGGAGCAGGAGCTCCTCTCTCACACGTCTGACTCCATCGGCAGCTCGCTCCGCCCCCC